>NW_026892878.1:5000-187771 GCF_033815535.1 Pezoporus flaviventris | reverse complement strand
TGGTATTTTTTCCCGCCGCCCCCCCACAGCGCTGATTGGCTAGAGCGCCCGTCAGTCACTCTTAGTCCCGCCTTCATCCGGGTATTTTTCACACCGCCCCCCCACTGCGCTGATTGGCTAGAGCGCCCGTCAGTCACTCTTAGTCCCGCCTTCATCCGGGTATTTTTCCCGCCGCCCCCCCCACAGCGCTGATTGGCTAGAGCGCCCGTCAGTCACTCTTAGTCCCGCCTTCATCCGGGTATTTTTCAAGCCGCCCCCCCACTGCGCTGATTGGCTAAAGCGCCCGTCAGTCACTCTTAGTCCCGCCTTCATCCGGGTATTTTTCACGCCGCCCCCCCACAGCGCTGATTGGCTAGAGCGCCCGTCAGTCACTCTTAGACCCGCCTAGCTTCCGCTTTATTTTCCCACCGCCCCCCCACTGCGCTGATTGGCTAAAGCGCCCGTCAGTCACTCTTAGTCCCGCCTTCATCCGGGTATTTTTCAAGCCGCCCCCCCACTGCGCTGATTGGCTAAAGCGCCCGTCAGTCACTCTTAGTCCCGCCTTCATCCGGGTATTTTTCACGCCGCCCCCCCACAGCGCTGATTGGCTAGAGCGCCCGTCAGTCACTCTTAGTCCCCGCCTTCATCCGGGTATTTTTCAAGCCGCCCCCCACGGCGCTGATTGGCTAGAGCTCCCGTCAGTCACTCTTAGACCCGCCTTCATCCGGGTATTTTAAAGCCGCCCCCCCACTGCGCTGATTGGCTAAAGCGCCCGTCAGTCACACTTAGTCCCGCCTTCATCCGGGTATTTTTCCCCGCCCCCCCCACAAGCGCTGATTGGCTAGAGCTCCCGTCAGTCACTCTTAGTCCCGCCTAGCTTCCGCTTTATTTTCCCCACCGCCCCCCCCCACAGCGCTCATTGGCTAGAGCGCCCGTCAGTCACTCTTATACCCGCCTAGCTTCCGCTTTATTTTTCGAACCCCCCCCCCCCCCCAGCTCTCATTGGCTAGAGCGCCCGTCAGTCACTCTTAGTCCCGCCTTCATCCGGGTATTTTTAAAGCCGCCCCCCACTGCGCTGATTGGCTAGGGCGCCCGTCAGTCACTCTTAGACCCGCCTAGCTTCTGCTTTATTTTCCCACCGCCCCCCCACTGCGCTGATTGGCTAAAGCGCCCGTCAGTCACTCTTAGTCCCGCCTTCATCCGGGTATTTTTCACGCCGCCCCCCCACTGCGCTGATTGGCTAAAGCGCCCGTCAGTCACTCTTATTCCCGCCTTCATCCGGGTATTTTTAAAGCCGCCCCCCCACTGCGCTGATTGGCTAAAGCGGCCCGTCAGTCACACTTAGTCCCGCCTTCATCCGGGTATTTTTCCCGCCGCCCCCCCACTGCGCTGATTGGCTAAAGCGCCCGTCAGTCACTCTTAGACCCGCCTAGCTTCCGCTTTATTTTTCCACCGCCCCCCCACAGCTCTCATTGGCTAGAGCGCCCGTCAGTCACTCTTAGTTTCGCCTTCATCCGGGTATTTTTCACGCCGCCCCCCCACAGCGCTGATTGGCTAGAGCGCCCGTCAGTCACTCTTAGACCCGCCTAGCTTCTGCTTTATTTTCCCACCGCCCCCCCACTGCGCTGATTGGCTAGAGCGCCCGTCAGTCACTCTTAGTCCCGCCTAGCCGCCCATCGCTCACCGCCCCCCCACAGCGCTCACTGTGATTGGTTCCTTGGCCAATGGCGCCCGCGGGTTGCCTGAAATCGGTTCTCCTTGCCGCTCTGCGGCTCCTCCCCTGCAGTACCGAGTTTCGACCACAGGATGGCAGCAGCTAGCGTTGCACTGAGCCACCTCTTTGCGCCCCCCCCCCATGGTCCATTAACTGCAGTACCTCCTCTTGGGCACGTGATGGCAGCAGCGAGCCGTGTCCTGCGCCACGCCATTCCCCCCCCCCCCCCGCAGTACCGAGGTTTGGACACGTGGTGGCAGCACACGCGGACTTTTCGGTACCAAAGTAACTTTCTTTCTTCTAGGCGTCCCGTACCTAAACGGGCAAAAATGGGTTAGAAAAGGAAAACAAAACGGTTTAAAACACGTTACAAATGTCCAAAGAAGGTATGGAAATGGCCCAAAATGGATTAAAACAATTAAGAAGTGGGTAAAAACCGTTTAGAAATGGGAAAAAATGGCTTAAAACGGGTTAGAAGGGGGCAAATAAGGGACAGAAATGGCCATAAATTGTTCAGAAACAGCCAAAAAAAAAAAAAGCTTCAAACGGGTTACAAATGGGAAAGATGGGTTAGAAATATCCAAAAATGGCTTAAAACTGGTAATAAATGGGCCAAAAATGGGATAGAATTGGCCATAAATTGTTCAGAAATAGACGAAAATGGCTTAAAATAGGTTAGAAATGGGGGAAATGGCTTAGAAACAGAAAAAAAAAATGGCTTCAAACGGATAAGAAATGGGCAAAAATGTGCTTCAAGTGCCAAAAATTGGGTTAGAAATGAAGAAAAAAAAGTTTAGAAATGGCCAAAATGGCTTAAAACAGATTAGAACTGGACATAAAGGGGTTACAAACGGCTAAAATTAGCATGAATCGGGTTGCAAGTGGCCAAAAATGGGTTAGAAATGGTCAAAAATGGCTTAAAACTGGGAACAAATGGGCAAAAATGGGTTAGAAAAAGAAAAAAGTGGGTTAAACCGAGTTAGAAATGGGCCAAAAAGAGGTGGAAATTAGAAAAAAAGGCTTTAAATGGGATAGAAGTGGACAAAATCAGGTCAGAAGCGGCAAAAAGAGTTTAGAAATAGCAAATAAAAGCTTACAACGGTTTAGAAGTGGGCATAAATGCGCTAGAAATAGCCAAAGACGGGTAAAAAATGGCTTACAATTTGGCAAAAAATGGGTTGGAAATGGCCAAAAGCAGTTTAGAAATACAAAAAAAAAAAAAAACCAAAACCCAAAAACACATTAAAATGGGCTGAAAAAGGGAAAAATGTGTTAAAAAAAAAAAAAAAAGCCAAAATGGCTTAAAATGGGTTAGAAATTACCAAAAATTGCTTAAACTAGGTTAGAAATGATCAAAAAATGGTTAGAAATGGCCAAAATTGGGTTAGAAATTGGCCAAATGGGCCAAATTAGAAATGGGGAAAAAAGCTTTTAAGTGGGTTAGAAATAGCCAAAAAATGGCTTAAACTGGTAAGAAATGGGCAAAAATGGGACAGAAATGGCCATAAATGGCTCCTTCTTTCCCTCCTTCCTTCAATCCTTCCTTTTTCCTTCCCTTCCTCCTTTCATTCCCTCCCTTCCTCCAGAAGGAGAGTGAACACAAGAGCAGAGGTTCTGAGGCGATCTAATGCAAGAGAAGGTAAGGGTACAATTGAATGCGGGGAAGAGAACAGAAGGGAAGAGAATCTAAGAGATTACTAGAGAAGAGCATCTAGGGGAAAAGAATAACAGGGAACATAAGAGATCTAACAGAATCTAACATCGTAAGATTAGAGAATTGAAGAGCATCTAAGAAGACAATACAGGGGAGAGAATATCACGGAATAGAAGAGAATCTAAGACTAGAAGAGTAGAGAAGAGAACCTAAGAGAAGCCAAGAGAGAAAAACTGAAGAGCATACAGGAAAAGGGAAGAGAAATTTAGAGAATCTAAGAAACGGAAGAGACTGTAAGAGTATACAAGCAAATAAAGTAGAAGGGAATCTAAGCGAAGAATATGTAAGCAAATATAGAAGAGAGACGGGAGTAAGCGAAAACACTATACAGGGTAAGACAATAGAAGAGAAAATAAGAAAATGTAGGACTATAAGAAAAAAGGAAGAGAATATAAAAGAGGGAAGAGACTCTCAGAGAGCAGAAGGGAAGGGAATACAAGAGAAAGGAACGTATGATGAGAGACTGCAAGAGAGTCTAAGATAAGGGAAGAGAGCGTAAGGGAAGAGAAAAGAGAAGGGAACAGAAGAGAATATTAGAGAACATAAGGGAAGGGACTAGAAGAGACTAAGAGAATATAGGACAATAGAAGAGAGTAAAGAGAAGGGAATATAAGAACATGCAAAGGGACAGAAGAGAAGGGAGTAGAAGAGAACAGAGATTAGAAAAGACTAAGAGAATATATGGAAAGAGAATATAAAGGAATCTAAGAAAACAGAACGAGAAGGGAAGGGAAGAGACTGGAAGAAAATGGAAGAGACTAAGGGAATATAGGAGAAAAGAGTACAAGAGACAGGAAGGGAAGAGACTGTAAGAGAGTATTAGGGAAGACAAGACAGAAGAAACGTGCTCCTGGCCTGGTAACATCTTTATTTTTTCAGGACAACTATTTAGTTTCATTAAAAGCAGGAATCTTTAAATATACAGAGTCTTGTCTATCACGGAGTTCTGAGCCCCTGCAGCAGTCATCAAGCTGTGAGAGGCAGCTGCACAGAGGGAATCCTTTCTCTAGCGCAAGCAGCCGAGCAGAGATCCGTTACAGCCACCCATCGGTGTCACCTGTGCAGCCACACGAATGCCACCAACAGAGCAGATAAGCTCTGGCAGCAGGCACCGAACAGGAGGGGACGCTGCCCTGTGCACGGAAGGCAGAGGCACGTTCCCGACGCGCTTGCTGGGTGCGCGCCAAGTAGCGATTACAGAGTTTTCCATTCACGTCCCCGGTGGCCTTACCTCTTCCTCCCGTGCCACTTTGCCGTGCTTCACTGCAGCATCCAAGGACCTTGCCGCTGCACGGCTGGGCTCAGCAGCACTCTGCGTGCTGGGCAGCATGCATCACCTGCAGGGCTCTGTGATCACCAGGCTGCCGCAAAGGCAGCGGTAGAGAGGGGTCCCTCGGAAATGTGCTGTCTGCCTGCAGGCACCGCCCCGTCATGGCATCCTCTTGAGATCAGGGGCTAAATACACATCTCTGTCCCTGAGAGTGGGGCCCGGGGCTGCCGGGAAAGCCCATCCGTGGAACAGGCTGTGTGCGTTCTCGTCTGTAAGCCCCCCCATCGCTATGGTACAGCTGATGTCTTGTCACTGTCAAACGTTTACCAGGTAATACCCCTTAGTGAACTAGAAACTTGCACTAACGCCGCATGCCTGGCAGGCTAGGAAAGGTAGATACATTTGGGGTTATGCACACGAAAGCTCTACATCCTGCTGTGGTTCAAGTGCCATTGTTCTTGTCGGTAAAGGGAAAAGCAGCCTCAGGCCTCCTGCTGGGCTCAGGGGTCCATCAGCTGCACCAGAGGAGCTTTGCTTTCAAGATGCGATACTTGCTACGCTGGTAAGTGACCAGGTCAAACAGGCTGAAATAACAGTGAATATGCCCAGAGCTTGGTGTTACTCGCGTTGGTACTGGTACTGGCGGTAGCAAACGTTTACTGTGAACCACATGCTGAACAGACATGCTCAGCATTTCAAATAAGCCAGTTTCCCCCTCCCTGGCTGCATTAAAATATGTTCCCCCAGATGAATTTAACCTCGTGGCAGCAAAGCACTTTAGCTCAAGGTACCAAAGAGGAGCTTCAGCAAGGGCACAGTCCCACCGGACACACCAAAGAGTGCGAGGACGAGCAGCCCTTCCGTAAGAAAGAAGGATAACTGTGGCTTTGGGGTTTTGAAGAGACCCCCAGCAGCTGTAGGGAAAGGCCTGCATTCCCTGGGGTTCTAACCATAGGATCACAGAACGGTTTTGGTTGGAAGGAACCTTTAAAGGTCTTCCAGTCCAGCCTCCCCTGCAATGAGCAGGGACATCTTCAACTAGATCAGGGTGCTCAGAACCACATCCAGCCTGGCCTTGAGTGTCTCCAGGGATGGTGCACCCACCACCTCTCCGGGCAACCTGTGCCAGTCCTTTACCCCCCTCATTACAGAAAAATAACGGGGCTGACCTGCAGTTCCTGGTCCTCCCTCCAGCCCTCGCCTTCTCCTCAGCAGTGCAGCTCTTCTGCTGCAGAGCTGGGATCCCTCTCAGGAAAATCAGCTCTTAGCCCTGAAACTGCCCCACGAGTCTCTGCCCACACCAGCAGATCAGGACGGCAAAGCCTTGTCAAGTCGCCTACATCGCCTAGACAGAAGGCATCGTAAACAAGGACAACACACTGTGAGCTCTGTGGTGGACCCCCATTGGGTTGGAGAGACTGCATGGGTACTAATTCAACAAAGACAACACCAAGAGCCTTAAACTCTGCTGGTAGTACCCAAATGTCAAGAGGAAACCGGGGACCTGCATCGTTACTACATCCAACAGCACGATTAGAAAAATAGTGGGAATTCCCCCTAGAGCTGCTGCAAAACAGCCTGCAAGCAAAGCAATTGCTGTTTAGGAAAAAGCAACGCAATGATCTCAACCCAGGAAAGCAAATCAAGCTGAGATTTCCTGTGACAACGTTTTCGATCCCACGAATGTAATTGACTGGAAGGGAAAAAACTTCTTGAATTAAGCATGTAAACAAGTTGAACAAAACAACCTCGTCCTTGTTCAAGCAGAGGATGTGCTTCTGCTCTGATTTACTGGCCCCGGGTATTTCTACGGGAGGATCTAGATCTGTCCAGCTGTTAAAGTGTCACTCCGCATGCATGCCAGCGTAAGAGGAAACAAAGTCCTGCATCCAGATCTTGAGCCCCAACTCAAGAGGGATGTGGATGTGGAGCCAGGCAGAGAGAGATGGGCTTGTTCAGCCTGGAGAAGAGAAGGCTCCTTAAGGGGAGACCTTAGAGCAGCTCCAGTGCCTAAAGGGGCTACAAGAAACCTGGAGAGGGGCTCTTTGGACAAGGGCCTGTAGGGACAGGCCAAAGGGGAATGGCTTTAACCTGACAGAGGGGGGACTGAGACGAGCTCTCAGTCGGAAGCTCTTCCCTGCGAGGATGCTGAGGCGCTGGCACAGGGTGCCCAGAGAGGCTGTGGCTGCCCCATCCCTGGCAGTTTTCAAGGCCAGGTGGGACACAGGGGCTTGGAGCAAGCTGCTCTAGTGTGATGTTGTCTCCGCCCGCCCGTGGCAGGGGTTGGACGTGGATGAGCTTTAAGGTCCCTTCCAACATGAACCGTTCCGTGATTCTATAAAATGCAGAAATGGGGAGGATAACTACAGGCAAATTACAGACCAGCTGGTGAAAGCAGAGGGTAAATGCATTTCCTCTCCCGGCAAGGTCAGAGCAGCATGTGCTACAATTCCCAGATATACCTCTGCTCTCCTCTGTTGCTTCCCATTAGCAGAAACCTTTCTTTTCTTTTTGGTCTTGCAGCTGAAAGAAAGAGGTTAAAAAATCTTGTGGAGCTCTCGAAAGGGTCTGTTCTGGCACACACCATGTCCACACGAGCGCACGCTGCTCTGAAACAGAAGGGTTCTTATATTTACCTAAGAACAAGAACCGGGTTTTTCTTCAGCTCAAGAAACCACTGATGCGAGTCCGCAGCATCAGCACTGATGAGGCTGATAGGCTGGTGTGTCTAACACAGATACCACATCTGCCACCTTGCTTAGCTTAGGTTTCAGCACAGCTGCTGAGCACCGCTGCTAGCCACCAAACACACTGGCCGAGGAAGCGCTGAGTGATGAGATGCTAGACCTCGGTGGAAAGTTCTGCCACCGTTTATTTAGCCAGAAGATCGACACCGAAGGCCAAACGGGGATAACATCCCCTATGCAGGAGGAGGAGGTGCCAGAGAAACCCTTAAGTACAGCGAGCTGTTGGTGCTGGGCACCAGCCCTGTACGTGTAGCCTGTGCCCATCCTGCAGCCCCACAGGCTGGCCCTGCTCCTCCTGGCCAGGATGCGTGGCTGCACAGCCCCCCCGTGTCCTGCCTCTGCTGACACCCGCTGCTGATTCTGTGGCCCTAAACCTACAGGGAATCCCACTTGGGGCTCATTCTCTCTTGCTCTCTGCGGGCTGCTGCTCAGGGTCCTGCCGGGGCTGGAGGGAGGCAGAGGAGCATCAGGTACCTGGTTTCTATGCGGCAGCGCAGCCCCTGCGATGCAGACCTCCACTCAGCAGGTCGTCAGCTCTTTCCGTTTCTGTTCTTACTCCAGGGTATTCCCTGGGCACTTTACCTGGAAGATCACAGCACATTATTTCCTAACAGGAGCTGGGGATCGGAAGCTAAATCCATTCTAACACGGGAAACAAGCGATTCAAAAAACTTCCCTTTTGATCCAATGAACCCTTGCATCCACTCCCAGGGTCTCTTGAAGCAGCTCCGTGCTTAGGCTGATGACACGACTGCTTTCAAGGGATGCAGGGACAGATGAGCCTGAAAGAACACAAGTTTCAAGAAAAGAACAAAGCGTCGTGCCTTAGGGCATTGTATTTGAGAGCTGTGAGCAACAGCAGCAAGGTCAGAGCAGGCAGTTTCCAGATTTCTTTATGCTGTCTGGAAACGGGGAGGAAAAGCCCCTCACCTAAGCGCTGTGGCCCTCACCTAGAGCTCTTCTGCCCCAGAAGCAGTGAGTGTGTCCCCTCATTCTTTCTGGCTGTGCTTCCCTCCCAGGTCAGCTGGCTGCCCAGGGCCTGCCCAGCAGTGCCCACGGTTGCATTAACATCCCTGTGAAGTGCTGCCCTGCCCAAGTCTAGTCTCATACCTGTGCAGCATACATATGACATCTTTGCTGACAGCTCTTGAGCCCCAACTCAAGAGGGACGTGGAGCTGCTCGAGTGAGCCAGAGGAAACCATGGAGATGCTGCGAGGGCTGGAGCACCTCTGCTGTGGAGCCAGACAGAGAGATGGGCTTGTTCAGCCTGGAGAAGAGAAGGCTCCTGAAGGGGAGACCTTAGAGCAGCTCCAGTGCCTAAAGGGGATCCAGGAAACCTGGAGAGGGGCTTTGGACAAGGGCCTGTAGGGACAGGCCAAGGGGAATGGCTTTAACCTGACAGAGGGGAGACTGAGAGGAGCTCTCAGGCAGAAGCTCTTCCCTGTGAGGGTGCTGAGGCGCTGGCACAGGGTGCCCAGAGAAGCTGTGGCTGCCCCATCCCTGGCAGTGCTCAAGGCCAGGTTGGACACAGGGGCTTGGAGCAAGCTGCTCTACTGAAAGGTGTCCCTGCCTGAGGCAGGGGGGTGGACCTGGATGAGCTTTAAGGCCCCTCCCAACCCAAACCATTTCAGATCAGGACATTTTTCCATCCCCGGTGATAGGCAGGAAGGTGCTAAGTCCCCAGCTCCCCCTCCCTCTCTGGGGGTGGGCACTCACTGCAGGGGCAGCTCTCCAGCTCAGGGGGCAATTCTCCTTTCGGAGACAGCCTCCTGGAAGGATGCAGCCGTTTCATCCTGTTTCAGGGCAACACCTCTCCATGTGCTATCACTGCAACCGGCCACAAACTTCCCCTCTGTTGGGGGAAGAGAGGGAAACCGATGTGTTTGACTGCTGGAAAAGCTTTGGGGTGTGAGAGCTTCGCAGAAACTGCACTTTGCTGTTACTGTCAGTCATTTGGGCTATACAGGCTGACATACCCGGAACACTGCAGTTACTGCAGATAAAGACTGTGAAGGTAGTATTTTATCCTGGCTGCTCTCCTCAGCCAAAACCATTGCAGCAAGCTGGGTTAATGCGTGGATTCACATGCTGCCACCACCAATGCAGCCTCTGCTGCTGCACCTTTCTCTGCACAAACACTCACCCCAGCTCTAAACCTGGCTCCCACCCACATCAGCCTAGGAGCTCTCGTGCCTCTCAACACTCCCTCACGTTGTCTAGGTCCGAGGGTGCACTGAAGATGCTGCTCAAATGCTAGAAACACCAGATGAAGGGACAACACTTACAAGGAATGCTCTTTAAGTAATACTTAAAACTAGTGCTCTGACCACCGTTAACTTTCTTGGAATGCACCAATGAGCACACCGCGGCAAGCTCTCCTCGTTAAATTTCAGTGTGACAGAGCAGAATCTCAGAGTGTTTGTCATAAGTGATTCTCTTTAGCAGTAAAAATACATCATTACTTTTACTGTTAAGCAGGTATCCTGCTTGTACAGGTTTACTTGAGTATTTTCCATGCTAGATAAAATAACCAACTGGAACAGTCAACAATGAGCAGTAAGCTCCAGGTCTGTCACCTACGCCAACTGCAGCTGGATCATATCTCTACCCTTTTCTTTATGCAGCACTCGTGATTTTGGCGGAATTATGTATTTTAGACATTGTTTAGCCAAATGCTCCTCTATGATTCTATGATACAACATTACATACAATGACCTACCTTCTTGTGCTAGACAAAGCTCCAGGGTAATGGCTATTTTGTAACATCAGAATTAGCAGTGAAATTCAGAACGCTCTTTAGCCAGGCCCTGAAATATGTAACGTAAAATAAGATACAACCTCCCTTACCTCAACTTCCAGACAATAACCCAGAAGGGACTGCTTCAGGGAAGCTTACTCTTGCCTACAGATAACAGAGAGAAAAAAAAAAATCTGAAGAAAATAACATTATTTTTCAAAAACTTTACTCTATTTTTCTCCCCAGCCACATGTTCTTGCTACTTTCTGTTGCTGGGTTTCTTTTTATAGAGAGCAATGATTTATGGGAGGACTCCTGACTTTCAACCAGCTGTAGCCACTGCTGAGATCAGGGAACAAACCTGGGCTCAATTAGGCAGGGAGTAATCTGCTTTTTCACCGCCACGGCCACCACCCCCGCCCCCATTAAATGAACACAGTATATTTGAAAGTATTTTTCTTGTACAAAAAACCAACACAATCAGCAGAAGGAAATGAGGGGAAACTACAGAAATGAATAAACCAAGTGCTCAAAGGCAGAAAATGAGCACTTTTCCACCTACAAATCCTAGCCTAGTAACTGTATGTGCTATAGTATTAAGTAAAACAGTTCAGAAATGAGTTGATGATTAAATTGAAGCTGACTGAAGTTTCTCAATCCGTTTTCACCTTCCACTTGTGCTGCTGGAATCATAAACTTGCTCCAAGGTTAGAGAGATGAGAGCACCGTATCCCGGAACATTTCCTCTCTTAGCTGTGAGCAGTGTTTAATTCATAACCCAGGCTTCTGTCTGATTTCTATCGGTGTCACTTCAAATCCTACCGCTGCAATGGAAGTAAAAGAATTCTCTGGACTCCACCTCCAGAAGACAGACTCTTAAACGCCTGAAGCACACCTCCTCTGACCCCGAGACACATCCCTTCGTTGCGGGTGCCTCAGAGGGTTAGACAACATTTAAACCAGCCCAACAGTGGTGCACGGTTACACGCAGCAGGCCCTGTCTCCTCCATCTGAAACCAAGAAGCTGTGCAGAGGCAGAAGCAGAGGCAGAGGTTTCCCTCAG
Organism: Pezoporus flaviventris; assembly: GCF_033815535.1. Taxonomy (NCBI): domain Eukaryota; kingdom Metazoa; phylum Chordata; class Aves; order Psittaciformes; family Psittacidae; genus Pezoporus; species Pezoporus flaviventris. Next base: position 176,546 of record NW_026892878.1, on the reverse strand, counting down.
CCGTGGGGTGTTGGGAGGTTTTCACAGGGACAGGGGAACTGGCTTCAGGTCCCACAGCTCTGACACAGCCTCAGAATCCAGACCCAGATCGTCAGGGATGACGCTTACGCTGCCTTGTGCCAGTCGGATTGTTTTAAACACGCTGCCCTTGTAAGAGAAAGCAGTGAAGCACTTGTGAAAACCACAAGTGATGACATTTGTGACGGTTCGTTCCACAGCCTCAGGTCAGCATCCAAGAAAATTCAGTGACCTGAATGTAAACAGGTCTACAAAAGATGCACAGAGTTTTTCATCTCAGTTCTGGGGCCCTCAAGGAGGGGGCATACACAGACTGAGAGAGAAAAATGCCCCTCCTTATCTTCATCAGGACTTAGTTATTGCCTTCTGCTTCCCCACTGTGAAGGCTGAACACAGCTTAAAGCTTAAAACAGGATAGAAATGGCCATCAATTGTTCAGAAATAGCCAAAAAAGACTTAAAAAGCGTAACAAGCGGGCAAAAATAAGACAGAAGTGGCCATCAATTGTTTAGAAGCAGCCAAAAAAGACTTGAAATGGGTTATCAATGGGAAAAATGGGTTAAAAACAGCCAAAAGAGTCTTAAAACTGGCAAGAAATGGGAGAAAATAAGATAGGACTGACCAGCAATTGTTCAGAAATAGCCAAAAAAGACTTGAAATGGGTTAGAAAGGGCCAAAAATGGTTTAAACCAAGTAGGGAAAGGGCAAAAAGGGGTTAGAAACAACAAGCGATTGGTCAGAACAGGACAAAACCAGTTTGGAATCGGACAAAAGGGCTTAAAAAGAGTTAGAACTGGGCAGAAAAGTGTTAGAAATAGGCCAAGCCAGTTTAGAAAGAGCTAAGAAAAGCTTAAAACAGGCTAGAAATGGCAAGGAACTGTGCAGAAATACAGCAAAATGGCTTAAAACTAATAAGAAACAGGCAAAAGAAGATAGAAACGACCATCAATTGTTTAGAAGCAGCCAAAAAAGACTTAAAAAGGGTTAGCAATGGGAAAAATGGGTTAGAAATAGCCAAAACAGTCTTAAAACTGGTAAAAAATGGGAGAAAATAAGATAGGACTGACCAGCAATTGTTCAGAAATAGCAAAAAAAAAAAAAAGACTTAAAATGGGTTAGAAAGGGATAAAAATGGTTTAAATGAAGATGGGAAAGGGCAAAACCAGGTTAGAAATGGCAAGAAGTTGGTAGGAACAGGACAAAAAGGGTTTGAAAATGGCCAAAAGGGCTTAAAAAGACTTAGAACTTGGCAAAAAAGGGTTAGAAATAGGCCAAGCCAGTTTAGAAAGAGCTAAGAAAAGCTTAAAACAGGCTAGAAATGGCAAGGAACTGTTCAGAAGTAGCAAAAAACTGTTCAGAAGTAGCAAAAAAAAAAGTAGCCCATTAGCTAATAAATGGGCAAAAATAAGATAGAGATGACTGTAAACTGTATAGAAATAGCACAAAGGAGTTAAACTGGGTTAGAAATGAATAACAATGTTTCAAAGGTAGTCAGGATAGGGCAAAAATGGGTTGGGTTAGAAGGGGCAAGAACTAGCCAAAATGGTTTGGGAATGGCCAAAATGGCTTAAAAAGAAATAGAACACGCCTAAAAAGGGTTAGAAATAGCTCAAGCCAGTTTAGAAATAGCTAAGAAAAACTTAAAACAGGCTAGAAATGGCCATCAATTGTTCAGAAATAGCCAAAAAAGACCTAAAAAGGGTAAGAAGTGGGCAAAAATAAGATAGAAGTGGCCATCAATTGTTTAGAAGCAGCCAAAAAAGACTTGAAATGGGTTATCAATGGGAAAAATGGGTTCAAAACAGCCAAATAGTCTTAAAACTGGTAAGAAAAAATAAGATAGGAATGAGCAGCAATTGTTCAGAAATAGCCAAAAAAGACTTCAAATGGGTTAGAAAGGGCCCAAAATGGTTTAAACCAAGTTGGGAAAGGGAAAAAAAAGGGGTTAGAAATGGCAAAAAATTGGTAAGAACAGGACAAAACCAGTTTGGAAACAGCCAAAAGGGCTTAAAAAGACTTAGAACTCGGTAAAAAAGGCTTAGAAGTCGGCCAAGCCACTTTAGAAAGAGCTAAGAAAAGCTTAAAACAGGCTAGAAACGGGCCAAAATAAGATAGGAATGACAGGCAATTTTTTTAGAAATAGAACAAAGGAGATAAAAGGGGTTAGAAATGGATAAAAATGTTTCAAAGGTAGTCAGGATAGGGCAAAAATGGGTTAGAAGTGGCAAGAACAGCAGAGAAACGGTTTGGGAATGGCCAAAGTGGCTTAAAAAGACTTAAAACTTGCTAAAAAAGGGTTAGAAATAGGCCAAGCCAGTTTAGAAATAGCTGTCCACATAGGCAAGGGCAAAAACGGGTTAGAAATGGCAAGAGATTGGTAAGAACAGGACAAAAATGGTTTGGAAACGGCCAAAAGGGCTTAAAAAAAAGTTAGAATTGGGCAGAAAAGGGTTAAAAACAGCTCAAGCCAGTTTAGAAAGAGTTAAGAAAAGCTTAAAACAGGCTAGAAATGGCCGTCACTTGTTCAGAAATAGCCAAAAAAGACTTAAAAGCGTAACAAGTGGGCAAAAGTAAGACAGAAGTGGCCATTGCTTAGAAATAGCCAAAAATATATAAAATGAGTTATCAATGGGAAAAATGGGTTAGAAACAGCCAAGAGTCTTAAAACTGGTAAGAAATGGGGAAAAAGAAGGTAGGAACGACCAGCAACTGTTCAGAAATAGCCAAAAGACTTCAAATGGGTGAGAAAAGGACAAAAATGGTTTAAACCAAGTTGGGAAAGGGCAAAAAGGGGTTAGAAACGGAAAGAGATTGGTAAGAACAGGACAAAACCGGCTTGGAAACGGCCAAAAGGGCTTAAAAAGACTTAGAATTGGGCAAAAACGGGTTAGAAATGGGCCAAACCAGCTTAGAAAGAGCTAAGAAAAGCTTAAAAGCGGCTAGAAATGGCAAGGAACTGTTCAGTAATAGCCCAAAATGGCTTAAGCCTGGTAAGAAATGGGCAAAAAAAAGATAGGAATGACCAACAATTGTTTAGAAAGAGCACAAAGCAGATAAAATGGGTTAGAAATGGATAAAAATGTTTCAAAGGTAAGCAGGATAGGGCAACAAAGGATTAGAAGTGGCAAGAACTGGACGGAAATGGTTTGGGAATGGCCAAAGTGGCTTAAAAAGACTTAGAATTGGGCAAAAAAACAGTTAGAAATAGGCCAAGGCAGTTTAGAAAGAGCTAAGCAAAGCTTAAAAGAGGCTAGAAATGGCAAGGAACTGTTCAGAAATAGCCAAAAAAAAGACTTAAAAAGGGTAAGAAGCGATCAAAAGTAAGATATAAGTGGCCATCAACTGTTTAGAAATAGCAAAATAAAAAGACATAAAATGGGTTCGAAATTCCCAATTTTTATCAATAGCAAAAAGAGGCTTAAAACCGGTAAGAAAAGGGCAAATATGAAATAGAAATGTCCATGAGTTGTTTAGAAATAGCCAAAAAAAACCCTTGAAATTGGTTAGAAATGGACAAAAAAGGGTTAGAAATGGCCAAAAATGGTTTAAAGCAAATTGGGAAAGGCCAAAAAGAGGTTAGAAACGGCAAGAGATTGATAGGAACAGGGAAAAAAAAAACGGTTTGAAAATGGCCAAAAGGGCTTAAAAAGACTTAGAATTGGGCAAAAAAGGGTTAGAAACAGGCTACGCCAGTTTGGAAATAGCTAAGAAAATCTTAAAACAGGCTAGAAATGGCAAGGAAATGTTCAGAAAAAGCCAAAAAAGACTTAAAAAGGGTAAGAAGCGGGGGGGGGGGGGGGGGGGGGGGAGTGGCCATCAATTGTTTAGAAATAGCCAAAAAAAAACCCTTAAAATGGGTTAGAAATTGGCAAAAAAGGGTTAGAAATGGCCAAAAACGGATTAAACCAAGATAGGAAAAGGGAAAAATGGGTTAGAAATAGCAAGAAATTGCTACAGAGCAAGCAGATTGCTAGTAACACCAGCCTTTTTCACTCTCATCACTACTGCGACCGCATTATGGCCCCTTACACAGACACTGGTAGCCTTGCAGAAAAAGCATAAAGAGAATTGTGCTTCCTTCTGTGAGCAGCATATGCAGAGGAGGAGATTTACCAAGGCAGAAACTGGAGCAAGACAGCGACTGAACCTCCTGAATATCTATTAACAGATACCAAGTTGAAAGGGCACTTACTCACTGCGACCCACGTTTGCCTCGGCTGCAGGTACACTCTGAAGTCTCTCTGGAATCCAGCATCAGAAACAGTGAGGTCAGACCCAAGGTATTCCTTCGAGATGCTCGTAACAATGCCACACGCCTGTTAAGAAACAGTCAAGCTCCAATGAGTGCTTCTGAAGAGTGCAAAGACCATGCTGGGGTTGTTTGAAACCTTGACGAGTGAAGCGTTTTGCCCTCAGCACGTCAGGTAAGCGAAACCCAAACACGCATTACTGCCAGACTAGTTAGCTACAACATCACATCTATAGAAAAGCAAGATCGGTACAAGTGCATGCGGACTAAGCACAACCTGATTGGATAGTTCAGGGTGCTACATGTGGTGCCAAGTTTCAGCACAGCTGGATTCTTACTAAATTTCGCTGCCATTTAAGTCCTTCTCCCTTAACTGGGTCTAAACCCAGGCACTAGTTCTCCCAGCTACAGCATCTAACTCATGTAATCACTTACTTTCCGTGCCCCAAATTAAGCAGTACCTAACTCAGCACGTAACTCATTAAGCACGTAACTCAGGAGCCTTAAGAACTGGTTTGAGACACTCCCCTCTACTGCTGTGGAGTACTTAAGTCCTAAAGGATACTTGCCACAATACCACAACCACAGGGAAGCATTCCATCACCTCCTGATACATACAGACCTTGTGAGGACTGTTAACACCAGGCTTGCACAACTGTTTGAAGTAATTCCACTGATTTGCTCTCTATCTGTAGGAAGCCTGAACATCAGTGTAGGTCACAAATCTGCCCGGGCTTTTTGAGACAGAAAGCTGCAAGAAAAGAAGGGTTTGAAATACCCTCACTTCAACAAGCACACTCTGTGCTTAAAGACAATGTCATCTTTGGGTGACAGTGTTGTGGTTTAGACCCAGTCAGACATAAATCAGCCATGCAGACTCTCTCTCACTGCCCCCCTTTTGTTCCCCCTGCTCCCAGAGGGATGGGAGGAAGAATAGAAAGCATGTAACTCTCATGGGTTGAGATAACAACAGTTTATTAACTAAGGTATAACACAAACCACTGCTGCTACCACCTATAACAATGATAAAGGAAATAAGGAAGAGAATACAACACCTCACCACCCACTGACTCACCCCACCCTGCCCGCCCTAGCACCAACCAATACCCAGTCCAACCCCGCAGTGAACTAGCCCTTCCAGGTAACTCTCAGCTGCACGCTGGGCATGACGTGCTGTGGTATGGAATACCTCTTTGGTCAGTTTGGGTCAGGTGTCCTGTCTCTGCTTCCTCCCGGCTTCCCCTCCTCCCTGGCAGAGCATGAGGCTCACAAAGTCCTTGGTCAGACCAAACATTTGAGCAGTAACTAAAAACATCGGTGTTATCAGTGCTGTTCCCAAGCTGAAAGTCAGAAAGTCAGCACTGCACCACTACCAAGAAGGAGAAAAATGACTGCTACTGCTGAACCCAGGGCAGACAGACACGCTCTGTGGTTAAAAAGAATGCTACCTTTGTACAACCTATAAAACTAAGCCGCCATAGTTAAACAGTAAGTTGGGGTACCATGTGCCTGCCAGAAAGTTCTGAAATTGAACCCTAAAAGGATGTAAGTAAAGAAGAGGAAGGGTCCTGCTGGACACCTGCACAGACAGCACACAGCCAGGAGCCTGTCCACAGAGCACCAGGACAGTCGAGAAACGGGAGACTTCCCCAGAAACAAGCCCCGAGACATTTTCAGTTCACCCTCAAATAAGCAGTGGCAAGGCGCAGGATGCCGGGCCAGGAGCCTCCGAGGCGCCTGAGATTCACCAAGGGAGATGAAGGCAGAATGAAGCGCACTGGGGGCTGCTGAGCCGGCTCGTCCCCGGCAGACCGCAACCGGACCGCACCGGGCGCTGTGAGGCTTCCCGCGCCGGGCTCCCAGCGGGCAGGAGACGTCCCTCTGCGCCCGCCCAAGGCCTCCCCGCTCGCCCCGGACCCCCGGTGGGCTCGGATCTCACCCGCTGCCGCCGCTGCCGGGACCCGGACCCTGCCCGCCGCCATGCTGCTCCCGGGCGCTGCGCATGCGGCACCGACACGGCGCCGGGGGGACCGAAGCCGGCGCGCGAACACCGGGCTGCGGCCACGAGCACCCCAACGCGCGGCCCCGCCGGCCATTGCTCACCGGAAGCCAGCAGCCACCACGTGACACCGGCCACTTCCGGGGACAGCTGCGGGGACAAAGAGAGCAGCACGGCTCATGCGCGGAGCCCGGGCTGCAGTACCCAGCTCTGGACACAGGATGGCAGCAGCGAGAGCGCCGGCGCCACACCGCCCCCCCACTCCCCCCTTCCCCGCTGCACCGAGTTTCGGGCGTGTCATGGAAAGGTCTTTGTGAGGGATTCAGCCCCAAATCCAGCTGTGACCCCCTTTCTTCAGAGGACCCCCTCAGTCCTCTACTCACCTGCTCCTCTGCGGAATCATCGCAGATAAATAAAAATGCGTAAAGAGAATAAAAAGCGCAAGAGCAGGATGTGATTATAAACTGCTACAAAGCAAACGCAAAGCGAGAAAAGCGAACAAGCCTGGAAGAACCTCCAATAAGAGTTCCCTTTGCAACTTAGCCCAGCCCCAGTACTGCAGAGCCTCTTCCTGAATGCGCAAACCCAACAGCGTTTCCCCCGCAGGCACCACCTGCACACACGGAGCTCCTGCCCCAGCTTGGCCGCCTAAAACTCCGTCTGCCCGCGGCCGCTCCGGTGCCCGCTCGCCAGCATCCAGGGCTGGGGATGTGCTCCTGCAGAAAGCACCCTCGGGTCTGCTCTAGGGAAGGGCCCTTTTCTCTCTTGGGCGGGAGGGAGGGGCGGGGGGGGTGGGGGGGTGAGAGGAGGGAGAGGGAGGGCGGGGATGGGGGGGGGCTCTGTGCAATGTGATCCTATTTGGACATGTAAGTTTTTCGTTCTGAAACAGCAAAGTGCCTGAGGATGTCTTCTCACAAGGGCACTGAAAAAAGCCAGAAGGGAAAGCGTGGCCGGAATGCTGTGTTGGTGGAACCGCTCACGAGATCCCCAGCTGGAGGTGAGGGGCAACAACCACCAGGCATGCTGCTCCCTTCAGCGAGCTACTGACATTTAAAACACGACTCCTGCTTCCCCCTCCTCCTCACTGCTCTGCTTTGGGTCTCCCAGCAGTGAAGATTTCAACTGACAACCCAACACAGCACACAAGAGGTAAAAAGCAACCTCAAAACTCTGCTTCCAGGAAAGGAAACGTTCAGAACCCAATGACAAAAATGGCAAACCGGACCAAGAAGGAACCTTAGGGAACCTAAACCATTCCTATAAATATAACACCTCCGAAAAGAAAGCCTTACAGAAACACTTACTGATGCTGGGGAGCGGGCACCAGAGAGGCTGTGCACAGACGGAGTTCTAGGCAGCCAAGCGAGGGCAGGAGCTCTGTGTGTGCAGGTGATGACGGCAAAGCTTTGTCAAGTCGCCTACATCGCCTAGACAGAAGGCATCGTAAACAAGGACAACACACTGTGAGTTCTGTGGTGGACTCCCATTGGGTTGGAGAGACTGCATGGGTACTAATTCAACAAAGACAACACCAAGCGCCTTAAACTCTGCGGGTAGTACCCAAATGTCAAGAGGAAACCGGGGACCTGCATCGTTACAACATCCAACAGCACGATTAGAAAAATAGTGGGAATTCCCCCTAGAGCTGCTGCAAAACAGCCTGCAAGCAAAGCAATTGCTGTTTAGGAAAAAGCAACGCAATGATCTCAAACCAGGAAAGCAAATCAAGCTGAGATTTCCTGTGACAACGTTTTCGATCCCACGAATGTAATTGACTGGAAGGGAAAAAACTTCTTGAATTAAGCATGTAAACAAGTTGAACAAAACAACCTCTTCCTTGATCAAGCAGAGGATGTGCTTCTGCTCTGATTTACTGGCCCCGGGTATTTCTACAGGAGGATCTAGATCTGTCCAGCTGTTAAAGTGTCACTCCGCATGCATGCCAGCGTAAGAGGAAACAAAGTCCTGCATCCAGATCTTGAGCCCCAACTCAAGAGGGATGTGGATGTGGAGGCAGGCAGAGAGAGGTGGGCTTGTTCAGCCTGGAGAAGAGAAGGCTCCTTAAGGGGAGACCTTAGAGCAGCTCCAGTGCCTAAAGGGGCTACAAGAAACCTGGAGAGGGGCTCTTTGGACAAGGGCCTGTAGGGACAGGCCAAAGGGGAATGGCTTTAACCTGACAGAGGGGGGACTGAGACGAGCTCTCAGTCGGAAGCTCTTCCCTGCGAGGATGCTGAGGCGCTGGCACAGGGTGCCCAGAGAGGCTGTGGCTGCCCCATCCCTGGCAGTGTTCAAGGCCAAGTGGGACACAGGGGCTTGGAGCAAGCTGCTCTAGTGTGATGTTGTCTCCGCCCGCCCGTGGCAGGGGTTGGACGTGGATGAGCTTTAAGGTCCCTTCCAACATGAACCGTTCCATGATTCTATAAAATGCAGAAATGGGGAGGATAACTACAGGCAAATTACAGACCAATTGGTGAAAGCAGAGGGTGGATAAATCCATCCCTTGCAGACCCAAACTTGCTAAAGGAAAAGAGCGGGGTGGAAGGAGGTAGGCAAGAGGGATGAAAAACAGCAACCAAGACAGGAAAAGGCAAAAATGGGTTAGAAATGGCAAGAAATTGGGAAGAACTGGACAAAAAGGGTTTGGAAATGGCCAAAATGGTTTAAAAATAATTAGAACTGGGCAAAAAAGGGTTAGAAATAGCCCAAACCAATTTAGAAACAGCTAAGAAAAACATGAAACAGGCTAGAAACGGCCATAAATTTTTTTAGCAAGAGGCACACAGGAGTTAAAATGGGTTACCAAAGGGCAAAGATGGCAAAAAAGGCTTAAAACAGGTAAGAAATGGGCAAAAATAAGACAGAATCGGCCATAAATTGTTTAGAAATAGCCAAAAAAGACTTGCAAAGGGTTAGCAACAGCAGAAAATACGTTATCAATGGGCAAAAATGAGTTAAACCAAGGTAGGAAAGGGCAAAAATGAGTTGGAAAGGGCAAAGATGAGTTAGAAATGGCAAGAAATTGGTAAGAACTGGACAAAAGTGGTTCGGAGTCAGCCAAAATGGCTTAAAAACTGTTAGAATTGGGCAAAAAAGGGTTAGAAATAGCTCAAACCAGTTTAGAAATAGCTAAGAAAAGCTTTAAACAAGCTAGAAATGGCCACAAATAGTTCAGAAATAGCCAAAAATGGCTTAAAACTTGTAAGAAATGGACAAAAATAAGATAGAAATGGTCATAAATTGTTTAGAAAGAGTAAAAAATGCTTAAAATGGGGTACAAATGGGCAAGAATGGATTAGAAATAGACAACAAAGGCTTAAAACTGGTAAGAACTTGGCAAAAATAGAATAGAAAGGGCCATAAATATTTTAGAAATAGCCAAAAAAGACTTAAAATGGGATAGAAATGGGCAAAAATTGGCCTTCCATGGAGGGGGATGGCAACTGCCCAGTTCTCCCCAGTCTATGATGGGGGAAAGCAGGACACAGGCCACAGTACTGCTGACCTCATACGTTGAGGCCCAGACTGTTCCTGGTCCTCCAGCAGCGGCAAGATGCTGTTATACAGCCATCTCCATCCTTTTCTCACAGCTGCACGCTGCTGCCTAGCTCCTCTGATGCTGCAGCCACCTTATCTACCCCACCGTAAAGCATTTCCAGCAGCCACAGGATATGCTAGCTTGTCAGACTGCATCTTTTTAAAGATATTTTGTGCTCAGCCATACCCCATCTGTGCTACATGGCCTGCTTTAAACTCTCTGCTCATTTCCTCCCTCCTCCCACCAGTCTCTGATCTGCCTGGAGCACTTCTGAGCCCCAATGCTGGGAACTGCATTCGGGCCACATCTCCAGCTCTAAGGGTGGTGTCAGCCACAGCCCTTTCATGCAGCAGAGCACACCAGCCCGGTTTGCCTGCCTTGTACTCCAGCACAGAGGCTGCTGCTGGCATTGCAGACCAGAGCTGATGAAAGCAATCTGGGCATCAGCCATGCCAGCAAACACGTCTGCCTGATGCAGTTAATGAGCATAACAATGCGGCAGCTTCAGCCTTTGATGTAAGCTATTTCCCTACTGCTACTTACTGTAGTGCAGAGAGGTTTTCCTCAGGTGACAGCAAACAGCTTCCTTCCAGGGTGCAGGCAGTGAGCAGCAAGCCCCTGTTGGGAAACCCAGGGCTGAGCACACAAGAACTGGAGAGAGAGCTCTGTGCACGACCCACGTTAGTGCCTGTGAGTGCCTAAGACACTTACATATCGCCCAGCAGTTGAGTTATTTGTGTGTTTATCAGTCACTGAAGTCTGATTTTGCAGCAAGTGCTCTCAGCAAATGACCACAAGGAGGTCTGAGTTGCTTGGAGAGGCAAACAACTGCTTAACCAAGCCTGTTCAGTCATGGTGTTCCTCCCTATATCTCTGAAAGCTGTAGGGTTTCACCATTGCAGTTTCCTGTAGGAATGGCAAAAAAACACATACTTCAAATTCAGAAGTTAAATTCCTTCCAAAGTGCATTTAGGTGCAAGCAGAAATTCAGTGACGTACACACAGAATCACCAGTTCAGAGAACTGTTCCTTCTGCAGGCCACATAGAGCCACTGTGCACAGGATGGGCTCTGACAAAAGCTGATTTCCATCAGCCCATGAACTCACACTCTTCACATAACCAGTTTTCTTGCAGAACATCCTGCAGCCAGTGTGACACAGACTCAGTAGCTACTACTTACATCTGACAGACTTGGCAGGGTGACAGAATGCCTGCCTTGAGCAGGAGCCATCTCACGCAGCCCTTAATGGCAAGTTCCTTGTTTTGCACTGGTGTTCCCTCTTTCAGGCATGAGTGTCTGCTTTACATCCACAGAATGGAACTCTCTCCTGGAATGCACGGGCTTACAATCAGGTTAATCCTTGCACCCCCTCATTGCCCTCACAAGGAGTGGACGGCTACATGCCTCACTCACTCACTTAGGGTTTCAAGCATGCCTTTGGGATGCAGGAACTCGGATTCATCTCTCTTCCTCAGCTTTGAGCAGGAGCTCCAGGTTTGCAAGGCAGCCCGAAGGCTCAGAAACCTGCCCAGTTAGAGCCAGAGCACGAGCATGTCCACCAAGTGACATCTGCTATGCCCCTCCAGGCCTTCACACCGCTCCTCTGTCTCCCAAGCCAGCAGACCTGCTAGAAGAGCTTTTGCTCATGGGTTGTGCTGGGCTTTAGGTTTGGTTGCTGCAATCCCTGCCTAGCTCATAACCAAGCTAAGGGTAACCTTACCTCATTTGCACAGTCTGGCCTAAGGAATCCCATTGTCACAGGATGCCCTCACTGTCTATGGGGGCTCTTCTCACTGCTATTCCACCCCTCCATTCAAGATGCCACTATTTAATACAGACTGCCTGCCGTGTCCTATTGGAAGTGTACTTGGAGATATTTACTCCTAAACTGAGTAAATGTACACAAAGCTTGACAGAGGATGCATCCAGTTAGAGGCTGAGGCGGCCAGCTTTGTAGACTCAAATGCACATTTGTGATGGGCAAAGTAAATAGGTACTTAAATACCTTATTTTCTACGGGATATGCATCTATCAAGAGGTAGGAGGAAAGTCTTACTGTGTCTTTTCCTATTTCAGGTCTCAGAACATCACACAACTTCTGCACAACAGGACAATGAATGTGTCCAGCAACTGCAGTATCAGAAGTCCAGAACTTTATCACCGTGTCTGTCTCTTTGAACTTGCTCTGTATAAGGTCCTTTTCTTTATTGGAGCTCTATTTAATGTCCTTGCCCTCTGGGTGTTATTTTGCAAGATAAAGGAGTGGACAGAAACGAGGGTGTATGTAATCAACTTAGTCTTTGCAGACTGCTTTGCCATCTGCACCTTGCCTTTCAGGGCTTATTTGCTCTGGAATAAGTCAGCCCGGGATGTACTCTGCCAGTTTACAGAGACAACGTATTTCATCAACATGTCAGTGAGTACCTACATAATTACATTTATCTCCACTGACCGATACATTGCCATAAAACACCCCTTGAAAGCCAGGGCCTTCGGGTCTCCATCAAAGGCAGCCCTTCTCTGTGGGCTTCTGTGGGTTTCTGGGATAATCGGTGCCACTGCACAGATTCAGCAGAGCCAGTCCACCCTGTGCTTCCAGAAGGATACCACCGTGCCTGCTGCTCTGAGCCTGCTTTCCATGTTCTTCATTTTTATTCTTCCATTAGCAACCTTGACTTTTTGCTCCACAGAAGCGATCAGGAGCCTTAAGAGATGCCTGAACACCAATTCACCAGAGGAGAAACCAATCCAGAAAGCTGTTCACATTCTTTATGCAAACCTGATTGTGTTTCTAGTCTGTTTTCTGCCAGTCTTCTTTGGGTTACTTGCCAGGTTCGTAACCGATAGCATTGGAGCTATCTGTTTCATGCTCCATGTTATGAAGAACATCTCCCCCATGACAAGGTGTGTTGCCACATCTAACTGCTGCCTGGATAGTGTCTGCCACTACTTTGTGACCAAGGAGTTCCATGAAGCCCTTCTACCCTCCAAAACCAGCAGTGAAAAAACAGATCAACTCCATCCCTTGCAGACACACACTTGCTAAAGGAAAGAGTGGGGTGGAAGGAGGGAGGCAAGAGGGATGAAAAACAGCAACCCCCGCAAAAAAAACATCTCTGCAACATCAGGATAAGACATCTTCAGTGTTACTGGGCTAACTGTCGCTCTTTCTCTCTGGAGAGACCACACAGTCAGAGAATAGCCTGGGTTGGAAAGGGCCTACAAAGCTCATCTAGCCCCCCATCCCAGCCACCAGATCAAGTCACAACATAAACAAGGTGTTGCACAGTGTAGGTGTTAAGAGCCACCAGCGCTGCTGAAGTTTTGAGGCAGAGGAAATGGAACCTTCTACAGTACTTGCAATGATCGTAGGTGCAGGCGTACCTGCTAAAAAGGGGCAACCCTCTCCAAAGGGTCTGATATTAACTTGAATTTTGTCCTTCTGTCCTCAGTGACTTGACTCCAGCTTTGACTATGGTCTTAGATCATTGTATCGCAGTTTCGAGAGGAAGAGCCATGTGGGATGGAAAACAGATGCTAAGGCCACTGTTTCCACCATGCACTTACTGGTACATAACATGCAATTAAACACAGGAAACTGAGCACCCACACAGCAGTACACAAATCCACTTCTGGTGCTGCTATACAGAGGGTCACTTAAAACCAAGAAAAAAAAACATGTACTACAATGCCAAACCTAATACATCTGTGCTGCTCACACCAAACTATACACTGGGAGCTTCCTGCCAGCCTGTATCATTTCAAAGCCTGCAGCTATTACCAGGACACAGCTATTGCTGTGCATGGAGTAAAGACAGTGGCCTGAGATTATTGCCCCATTCCTGCCCATTAACATTTGTACCAGCTTGTGGCAACACCCTGGCATTTGTGAGACTAAAACCATTGTGGGTATAAATAAAGCCATTACTGCATGGAAAAACAGAGCCCGGCAAAGCACTGTAGACCCCAGAACAGAGTTTTTCGTTCTGCCTATCAGACATAAATCTGGGCAGATCCGATATTCCTGCAGATGGATCCCGGACCACGCATCGATGTACACGGCTGCCTTTCCGACCACAAATCTCCCCTCTAATACCTGTGCTTGCTGACTATGCACCACATATCCTCCAACCCCACAGGGAAGTGACAACAGAGCAGCTCAAAACAGTTAAGCCACAAATGGAAATCTTGGGCACTAGAAGGAAGTGCCCCCCAGAGTCAGCATGGGAAACATTAGAGAGTTGTTGAAATGCATGTGATAGCTGTATCTCCTTTGGCTTCATGGGCCTTGACTCTGAGCCTCTTCTGACTTGTCAACACCTAAAACATTCTTCCAGGGAATGCAAATCCATATTGTGCTCATTTAAACCTACAGACAACTAAGTTTCTTGGTGACAGCTTACAAACAGTTCCCCTAAAAGTGCCCTGTCACCTTCTAGTGTCTGCAGGTCACACGCTGAAGACACTGGCTGAAGACACCAGCCAAACAACATAGGAAACAACCACTCCCATCACAGAAAACACTCCTCACCCGAACATTAGATCTGACTGCTTTGTGTCAATACCTTGGCACAGGACCCAGTATGATGGAAGCTCAGCAGAGAAACGGATGAAACCATTCAGGTCACTCGGTTGATCATTTCTGTCCCAGTTTTCTTCGACGGGTTATCCAACGCTCTGACATTAATGGTCTTTCACTGCAAGCAGAGCACACGTCACCAACTTAATCACAGCACACACTGCTTGGTCCTCATTCTGCCTTTTAAAGTCTCTTTTCAAAGAGAGCGAAAGAAACCAGACACAAATTGGGCCTGAACTTAAAAATCATCCATTGCTTAAGGCGGTGCGTGAGTGTTGTCACCCTCGTAGCTGTCAGCAAACACACTGCTATTAACTACCCTTGGAAAGCAAAAGGCTTAGGGTCCCTCTTAGCCCGTTCTCCTTTATGGTGTGCTGTCAATGCTCACGACAGGCAACACTTACATGTCCAGGCAAGAGGTGGTCAGCAAGGAAGGCATCTTCTGCTTTCACAAACAGCACAGAGAGCCTTCAAAAATGCTCTTTCCTGTAGGATCCCCTTCTGGGCTTCTGCATCTCATTGGTTACAATGAATGCCTGTCCCAAACAGATGACCACGAAAATGTTCATTCCTTTGTAGAGAGATGAAGGTTGAGCCGTATCAACCTGCTCTCCTACTGTTAACTCAGAAAGCAAACGACTTACTTGTTCTGCAACCCCTGTCACGTTCCTGGTTTCTGCCTGTTGACGTGGGGCACCTTGTCCTATTTCCAGTGAGCTTCCACCAACAAGCAGCCTAAGAAAAGCAAAATCAGTCCCTGGAAATGCAAGAGAAGCATTGAAACCAAGCTCTATGCTGAGTATACTCTAATAACAAGGAATTAATCTCAAAGGCTGGTTTGTAACGCACAGACAGACAATGCAGAATCACTTCTGAAGCTACTTTAAGACAACCTGGAAAGCGGGAAGGGGAAATAAGATTGCCCAAGACAAACTCCCTCTCCCCAGCTGTGGTGGAGAAACAGAGAGGGCTGGAGCTGGTGTATTTTCAAAGGCTCATTTTCATACTGGCCCCATTAGGCATGTTTTGTACACTTAAGGCTTGTCCCAGCCTTTGCCAGTTCTCCCTGTTGTCTGTTGTGGTTGATTATTGTATCTTCTGGGCTCTTAACTTCCTCCTTGTGTCCAAATCACAAAGCTGCCCCAGGTATTAGCTGCAGCACATTCCCTCACCTCTGAAGAGGTCTCCTGGCATGATTCCTGCAGCAGCATTGTTTTCAAAGCTAGCCAAGACCTGCAGATGCACACAGATGCTGCAAGCACTGTCCTAGGGTTTGCTTGCTCAGGATGCTTTCGAGCCTCAGGAACCTGCACCCATGGAGCCATGCTCCCCTTGCAGGGAAAAAACAAGACACCTCAGACCTCCCAGGTCTTTTCTGTCCATGAACAATTGCACCTGGAATATACTTCTGCATTAACTCCTCCAAAACAGGAGGGCAAACAGCAACACTGACCTTAGCGCCAGGGCGATCAAGTCACTCCCTAGACTGGACACAGCTCTCCTCTTTATTTCACATGGCTGCTGATCCCATTTCCTGCCACGGCATCGCTGAGCCTGGAACTGTGGCAGAAGCTGTAACGCTGCTGAGACACAAACCAGCTTTCTCAATCCTTGAAAGGCAACATGCAGACCCCTGACTCTGGTTCTTGCTGCAGACCACTAAATGCTACCACCAAGGGCATCATTCAGTGGCAGCTGAAACTAGTAAGAGATGTACTAATGATCGCTCTGATCACTCATGAGAAATGATGCGGAGACAGCTCAAGAATGAAGAAGAGGACAGGTGTCCTTTTGAGGCGTATCTCCAAAAGCATTCTGAGCTGCAAGGATGCTGGCTGCCTTCTCCGGAGCACCACTATAAGGGGAAAGGATAAGAGCTGGGTTTAGGCATCCCTTTTCCATTATCACCTGGTTGTAACAGCTCACGTAACTCCTAGCTGCAGGATCTGAGCCTGGCTCAAAACAGAGGCCCGAGCATTTTCCCCTGCTGTTGAGATCGCTCTGGAACCTCAAAAGGCCCCAGCTCTGCTCCACTTCAGGGCTGCACAGAACATGCCAAAGCACTAGAGTGAAACCGGACCTGAGCTCAACTCGAAGCCAAACAAGGGGGATGGAGGAGGAAGGAAACACAAACTGGGGTTAAATGAAAGGGAGGGAGGAAAGAAACAGGAGTGAGGCAAACTAAGCATGAGTGTCAGTTCTGGTACTTTTGAAATGCCTTCAGCTCCACTGAAATAACTAGTACTCATGTTCGCACTCTGGTCACTTCCGTGGCAGCAGGACAGGAAGCAGGGACTTATTTAAACAAGAAATGTCTTTTTTTCAGTGGAATTCCCATTCAGCTGCAGAGGGCTCAGAAGAACAATTCTCACAGACATGGTGGTGGTGTGAGGGCTGGAGCAGCTCTGCTCTGGAGCCAGAGAGAGAGATGGGCTGGGTCAGCCTGGAGAAGAGAAGGCTCCTGAAGGGGAGACCTTAGAGCAGCTCCAGTGCCTAAAGGGGCTCCAGGAAACCTGGAGAGGGGCTTTGGACAAGGGCCTGTAGGGATAGAACAAGGGGAATGGCTTTAAGCCGGCCGAGGAGAGACTGAGATTAGAAGAAATTCTTCCCTGTGAGGGTGCTGAGGCGCTGGCACAGGGTGCCCAGAGAAGCTGTGGCTGCCCCATCCCTGGCAGTGCTCAAGGCCAGGTTGGACACAGGGGCTTGGAGCAAGCTGCTCTACTGAAAGGTGTCCCTGCCTGAGGCAGGGGGTTGGACCTGGATGAGCTTTAAGGCCCCTCCCAACCCAAACCATTTCAGATCAGGACATTTTTCCATCCCCGGTGATAGGCAGGAAGGTGCTAAGTCCCCAGCTCCCCCTCCCTCTCTGGGGGTGGGCACTCACTGCAGGGGCAGCTCTCCAGCTCACGGGGCAATTCTCCTGTCCTGGGTTCAGCAGTAGCAGTCATTTTTTCTCCTTCTTGGTAGCTGGTGCAGTGCAGTGTTTTGACTTTCAGCTCGGGAACAGAGCTGATAACAAGGATGTTTTGGTTTGGCCAAGGACTTTGTGAGCCTCATGCTCTGCCAGGGAGGAGGGGAAGCCAGGAGGAAGCAGAGACAGGACACCTGACCCAAACTGACCAAAGAGGTATTCCATACCACACGTCATGCCCAGGAGGTAACTGGGAGTTAGCCAGAAGGGCTGGGGGACTGCAGGGTTGGAGGAGGTATCGGTCGGAGCTTGGTCGGGCTTGGGGGGCGAGTTATCGGTCAGCTGGTCCTGAGGTGTTGTATTCTCTTCCCTTGTTATTTCCTTTATCATTATTATCATTGATGGTAGCAGTAGTGATCTGTGTTATACCTTAGTTACTAAACTGTTCTTATCTCAACCCGTGGGAGTTGCATTCTTTTTGATTCTCCTCTCCGACCCTCCGGGAGCAGGGGGAGGGCACAAAAGGGGGGGAAGTGAGTGAACGAATTACCTGACTGGGTTTAAACCACGACATCTCCTTTCGGAGACAGCCTCCTGGGAGGATGCAGCCATTTCATCCTGTTTCAGGGGAGCACCTCTCCATGTGCTATCACTGCAACCGGCCACAAACTTCCCCTTTGTTGGGGGAAGAGAGGGAAACCGATGTGTTTGACTGCTGGAAAAGCTTTGGGGTGTGAGGAGAAAGATCCTGCACACAGAAAAAAGCATCAAATAGCTGTGGGAGGGCCTGGCAACCTGTTCCTATGGGCTCTCCATGGGTCGCAGTGATACAGAGGGTTGACCATTGTACAGGGGGGTTGTACAGGGGGGTAGTACAGGGGGGTTGTACAAGGGGGTTGTACAGGGGGGTTGTACAAGCGGGTTAGAGGAATTTGTTTAAACAAAAGGACTATCTGTTGTAAATGCCTGCTAAGCAGAACAGAGACCTCCGGTCCTGTTAATAAGCAGACGCCTGAATCTACTGATAAAGGGGAGAAGCAGAGGATTTACGGCTGGGACACTGATCAAACTCTATTGATAAAGGGGAGAAGTAGAGGATTTACGGCTGGGACACTGACCAAACTCTAAGGCCACACGTAAAGACTAAAAAAAGATGAAAAGTGCAAGAAGAGGAAGACTCATTTACTTCATCTTGAAGACCCCTACCCAGAGGAGGAAGACTCATTTACTTCATCTTGAGACCCATGCCCATGACCAGAGGGGGCACTGCGCAGGCGCAGAGGACCTTCTGGCTCATTATAATAGGAAGCGGGGATAGGACATGAATATGTATAGGCGTATTGTGCAACCTTATGAATATATATAACTTTAGAGAATAAATGTAGAGGGAAACAACACTGAGGTACGCATGACTTTGAGGAATTATCCCCGTGCGTCTCAGCGCTGAATAAAAAGCATACCTACTTTACAACTTTTAACGAGTTGTGGAGTCAATCCGCGCATCAGCAGCACCCCCCAGTGTCCGTCTCCCCCCCCCATCTCCGTACCTCGAAGGCCAGGGTGGTGGAGGCAGGAGGTAGATGCCGCGTCTGTGCAGCAGCTCCCGGAGGAGGGGGGCGGCGATGCCAGAGCGGGAGGTGCCCGGCCGGGTCCCGAGGCGCTGCGAGCCCCGGAAGAAGGGAACGGGACGGAGCAGAGCATCCGCCCGCACCACGCTCGCCAGCGCCATCTTGGGACGAAAAATGGCGACGTCGGAGGCACGGTGGGCCGTTCAAACGTTACACACCCCCCAAATGCTTTATGCGGTAAAAGTGATGGAATTCCCTCTTTTCCATTGCTTCGTGAGGTAAAAGTGACGGAATTCCCTTTTTCCCAGCACATCCTAAGGCAAAAGTGAGGGAATACCCGCTTCTGCCCGAAGGGAGGCGAGCGGAGACGAAACCTCCCGAAGGGGACGGAGCCGAGCGGAGCCGAAGCTTCCCGAAGGGGGCGGAGCCGAGCGGAGCCGCCGAAGCCTTCCGAAGGGGACGGAGCCGAAGCCTTCCGAAGGGGTCGGAGGGTCAGCGTCGGCCAATTCCTGTCCGCCTCTCCGTTAGCTACAGGCCGCTGCTGAGGGGCCGCTTTCCCGCCTAGAGACCGGCGGCCAATCAGCGGTGTCCTTTCGTGTGAGGGAGCGATGGCGGGAGCCGGGAAGGAAGGAGGAGAAGGCAGCGAGGGCTGAAACGCGGTTTTATTTTCTGTATATGCGCGGTTATGAAGATTAGCGGGGTTTAGGTCGGCGGGGGGAACGTCCAGGAGTTGCTGGGCGAAGGTTTGTTCCGGCTTTGGTGGGCGGGAAGATGGGGGTGATGAGGGAGGAAAGTGGTTTAAATGGGAGAGATGATGGAGAAGGGGGGAGAATGGCTGTTAGGGGGGAGAGATGGTGTGAAGGGGGGGGGATAATGGCAGTTAAATGGGATAGATGATGAGAAAGGGGTGGGTAGTGGGATACGGGATAGAAGAAGGGAGGGGAATGGTGGTGGTGGGTGAAACAAAATGTCGACGGTGGGGAAAAGCAGACGGCGCATAGGGGGACAAGATGAGGAATGGGGTGGTGCAGCACACGGTGGGTGAGGACATGTTCTCCGTCGCCACGTCCCAGACTCCATCCCTCTAATATGGAATATCGGGTGGTGGCCACCAGGTGGTGATGTTGGACACTTGTACTTGCAGGACCAGACTGCTGTTGTGGGCTCCATCGTGGAGCCCCAGCTCCTGCTTCAGCGCCGGCGTCACCCGGTGCTGCTGCACCTCTGTGGGGGTGGAGATGATGAGGAGGATGATGAGGAAGAGCCCGTGGGTCAGGATGAAGATAGATTAACCTTCACCCTGCCGAAACCTCTGCGCATCGAAGGCGGGCACCAGCTCCCTGCGCTGCAGTGGCAGCCCCAAGGTGTGTGGTGCTCAGCAGCGAACCTCCAGCGTTCCTGTCGTCATTGCCATCATCCCGGATTCATCCCGGAGGCGCAGGAAATCTCTCAGTGGGTGATGGCCGGTAGCACCCTGGGGTGCAGCCCAGCAGCAGCCGCCCCACAGTGCCAGTGAGGTCCAGAGGCTGCAGCAGCACCTGAGGCAGCGGCTGCCGGTGCTGATCCCAGCGACATTCCCAGTATTCCTGGCCCTCCATGCCCAGCAGCCCATACTCCCCAGGGGACAGGCGGCCCACCCAACACAGCGAGCCACGTAGGGACCCCGAAGTACCCCCTAGGGCCCCCACAGCCCATAAGTACCCCAACACCAGTTGACTCTTTGATGCACTTTCATTTTTATTTCATTTGATTTGCATTTCATTCAGGTTTATTCAGTTTTATTCTTTTTTTTTTTACTTTTTAATCGCTTTATTGACATTTTATTGACTTTTTTCTTCAGTTTTCTTTCAGTTTTGATTCAGTTTTCTTCTGATTTAGTCACTTTCAGTAACTTTTTTTTCCAGTTAACCCGGAGCAACCCGTGGACATCCCGTAGACCCCAGTAGATCCCCTATAGCGACCTCAGAGACTCCCTGCAGACATCCCATAGGGTCCCAGAGCGACCCATAGACACGCCACAGCAACTCTTAGCACACCGTGGACATGTCACAGTGCCCTACAGTGACCCCCAGGCACCACATAGTGACCTGTAGACACCCAGAGCAACCCTTACAGAGCCCATAGCCACCCGCATATGGCCCCATGACTGCCGTTGTGACTTACGGTGTCGTGATGTCACTAGGACTGGGATGACATCATCATCAACCCCCATGGCACCCCACAGGGCCCCCGCTCTCCACGTGCCCCCCATATGTACCCCAGGGTTTTCATGTGCATTCATTTTTATGAAATTTCATTCGCTTCTATTTGACATTCATTCAGGCTTATTCACTTCTATTCCTTTGTGTTTACTTTACTTTTTATAATCACTTTATTCACTTTGCTTTTTACTGACTTTATGCAGTTTTAGTCAGCTTTATTTGCTGTGTGTTCATTTTTGTTCTCCAGATTTATTTACTTTGTAGTCCTTTTTAGTAACTCGGTGTTGGGTTTTGGGTGTTTTTTTTTTTTTAGATGCCCCATAGCGCCACAGAGAAACCCATGGACACTGCATAGAGCCCCATACACCCTATAGGCATCCCATGGGCATGTATGGCAACCAATAGACACCCAACAGCAATCCATGGACCCTTCACAGAGACCCATATGGACCTTGTGACCCAGGGATGCCTGAAACAACCCCCAGTGACACAAAGAGACCCCAGAGTGACCCCCCCCACTGCCCCATGGCTGCCTGTAGCACCCCATGGGCAGCCTCCACTTCCCCGTGATGTCCTATAGACCCACAACTCACGACCCATAAAGTTTTTTATTCTCTTTTGTTCTTTTTTTCCCCCCTTTTCATAAGGTGTAATCACTTTTACTCACTTTTCTTTGAATTTCTTCAGTTTAATTCACTTTGTATTTAGTTTTTAGTCACTTTTTGCTGACTTTTATACAAGTTGTATTCAGGTTGCTTGCCTTTTTATTCTGTTTTTAGTGATATGATTGGTCTGGGCTGGATATGGGGCCGGGGGGGGGGAGAATGCAAGTCCTGGAGGTGTTGTCTGTGGTGTGGGAGGTGTGGGGTTAATAAAGGCCTCGGGGTGTTGTCTGTGCTGTGGGGGAGCTGTGGGAGGTGTGGGGTTAATAAAGGCCTGGAAGTGTTGTCTGTGCTGTGGGGGAGCTGTGGGAGGTGTGGGGTTAATAAAGGCCTCCTCCAGAAAAAAAAAAAAAAGATTAAAAAAATATTTAAAATAATGGTCTAAGTAAACAAAATAATGACTTCAGATGAGCAGTCAATGACCCTAATTAATTAAGCAAAATAATGCTAATTGCCTAAAATTTTTTTATTAAAAAAAAAAATACTTTTTAGGTTTTTCCTGCCATGCCTGCAAGACCAGGATAATTTTTTTTTTCCTGAAAAAAACTAATTAGCTCAAAAATTCTGTTACTCAGTTAAGCAAACTGATAAAATGATTAAGCTCATTAATTCACCTCATCCATCCATTAAATGACCTATTTATTATGCTAATTAGCTTTTTTTGTTTGTTTTTTCGGCTCACCCCCCTCCCCCCAAAAGGTTAATTAGAATAAAAATCTATTTAAAATAATCAACTAAGGAAACAAAATAGTACAATGTCAATGAACCTAATTAATATATTAAACAAAATAATTATAATTGTAAAAAAATAGTTTTAATTTCTTTTTTTTTTTTTCCCGTTTTTTGCTGGTGTGCCCGCAGGACCAGGAAAATCTTTTTTTTTCTTGAGAAAAATCTTGTTAGCTCAAAATAATTCTGTTATTTAATTGGTTAAGCAAACAAATTAAATGAATAACTTGATTAGTAAAGCTCATTATCAGTTCACCTAATTAAGCCAATGAATGAGCTACTGATTATGCTAATTAGCCAAAATCTTTTGTTTTCACCTACATTCTTTTGTTTCTTGGTCACGCCCCCAGCCCCAGCCCCTCCCCCAGCCCCCTCTGCCCGGCCCTGCCCACGCAGCCCAAACTCCTGCCCCCAAATCACTGATTGCATAAACAATTCAATTAAAATAATCCCTGAAGAGAACAAAACACTCAGTAGTCACTGACCCTCAGTAATGAATGCAGCAAAATGATGATGCCCCTTACCTAAAAAGTGTTTTCCAACTTTAAAAGTTTTCGTTTTTTCCCAACGTACACACACACAGGAGCAGGAAATGTTTTTTTCACTGAGAAAATTTATTCTTTCAGCAAAATTAATGAATTGCATAAAAAGCGGGTGGGGGCTGTGCTTGTGACGTGTCCACGGGGTGTGGGTAGGGAGAGAGTAGGGTGAATGGGAGGGGGGGTGTCGGGGTGTGTGTGAGTTTATTTGAGTGGGGGTGGGGGTGTGCATGTGTGTGTATAGGGGGGTCTGAGTGGGGATGTGTGTGCGTGCATGTTTGTGTGTGTGAGTGAGGGGCGTGTGAGTGGGGTGTGTGAGCAGGGTATGTGTGTGTCGGGGTGCAAGTGTGTGTGGGGGGATGTTTGTGTGGGTGTTTGTATGGGACATGTGAGTGGTGGTGTGCACGCGTGTGTGTGGGGGGTGACTGAGTGGGGAGGTGTGTGTGACGGGGGGGTGTATGTAGAGGGCGTTTGTGTGTTTGGGGGGTGAGTGTGGGGTGTGTGTCAGGTGGTGTGTCTGGGGGGATGTGTGTGTGTGGGTTTCTTTGCATGTGTGGTGTAGAAGGCTGTGTGCTTGGGGCTGTGTCTGGGGGGGGGGTGTGGAGGAGGTTGTGTCTGGCTGGTGTGCATGTTTGTGTCTATGGGGGGTGTGTTAGTTTGTAGGGGGTGCGTCTGCTTGTGGGTGAGTATGGGGTGTGTGTCGGGGTGTGTCTGACTGGGGGATGTGTGTAGAGGGGTGAGGGGTGGGGGTGTGTGTCTGGGGGGTGGTGTGCGTGTTCGTGTGTGGAGGGGGGTGTGTGTGTGTGGGGCTGTGTCTGGGGGTGTTGTGCAGAAGGTTGTGTCTGAGCGGTGTGTTCACGTTTCTGTCTATGGGGGGGGGTGTGTTTGGGGAGACATGTTGGAGTGGGGTGTGTGTGTGCGCGTTTGGGGGTGTGGGGTGGTGTGTGTGTTCGGGGAATGCCTCAGGGGGTTGTGTCCGGGGGTGTGCATGCGTGGAGGGGTGTGAGTGGGGGCTGTGTGTGAGGCTGTGCCGGGGGGGTTGAGCGGAGGGGGGGAGTGGGCTGTGCATGTTTGTGTCTATGGGGTGTGTCTAGGGGTGGGGGGGGTGTTGGGGGGGGTTGTCTGTGGGGGAGGTGTGTATGGGCATGGAAGAGTGTGTGTCGGGATGCATGTGAGGGGTGTGTGGAAGTGCGTGTGTGCATGCATGTATGGGGCATGTGTGAGTGGGAGTTGTGTGTACGTGTTCTTGTGTATGGAGAGTGTGTGTGGGGGCGTCTGTGTTTCGGGTGGGTGTGGGTGTGTTGGTGGGGCAGGTGGGAGGAGTGTGTAAGAGGGGCTGCATGGGTGCGGGGTGTTAGTGAGTGGGGGGGTGGGCGGGTGGGAATTGTTTATGGGGGGGTGTGTGACAGGGCTGTGTGCGTGTGCAGTTTGTGTGGAGTGTGACTGGGGGGGTTGTGCGGATTGTGTATGTGATGGGGGGGTGTGTGCATGTTCGTGTGAGTAGGGGGTGTGTTTGTGTGTGGGGTCTGAATGCATATTTGTGTGTATGTGAGTGGCTGTTCGCGTGTATGGCATGTGAGGATGTGCATGTGGGAGTATGCATGGGTGGGGTGTGTGTAGCAGGGGTCTGCATGTGGAGTTTGTATGGTATGTGGGGGGGGCGGGACTATGTTTGGGGGAGTGTTTGTGTGCAGAGGGATGTGTGTGGGGCAGTGTGTGCGTGGAGGGTGTGTGCGTGTATTTGCGTGAGTGGGCGGTGTGCATGTATGGTCTGGGGATGTGTTTGCATGTGCAGGGGGTGGTGTGCGTGTAAGGGTGTGAGTGCGGGGGGGTTTGTGGGAATTGTGAGTGGGGGTGCGTGTGTGTGGGGATGAACGGGGTGTCTGGGGAGGGTGCGTGTGGGGGATGTGTGAGCATGTTTGTGTGTATGTGCAGCTGTGCGGGGGGGGGTGTTTGTGGTGAGTGGCAGGTGGCGTTCGTGTGGAGTGGATGTGCCTATGTTAGTGTGTGTTTGGGGGTGTGTGTGACTCGGGGCATCTTCGTGAAGGGGGAGTCTTGTGTGGGGAGGGGGGTGTGGTTGTGTGTTGAGTGGGGGGGGAATGTGTCCATTTGTGTGAGTGGGGGATGTCTCTAGGGGGGTTGTGTGTGGGGCTGTGCAAGGGGGGTGTCTGGGTTGTGCATGTTTCTGTCGGGTGTGCGTGGGTGGGAGGTGCGTGCGCTTGTGTGCATGGAAGTGTGTGTGGGGGGGGTGTTTGTGTGGGGGTGCATGCGTGTATGGGGCATGTGTGAGTGGGGGCTGTGTGTTAAGGGGGTGTGCGTGTTTGGGGGGTGGGGTGTGTGGGGGCGCGTGTGCATGTTTGTGTGTATGTGGGGTTGGGGGGTGTTTCTAGGGGTTGTGTGTCTGAGGGCTGTGTGAGTGGGGGGGGCGCCTCTGTTTCGGAGGGGGTGTGTGTGCATGTGTGTGTGGGGGGTGTTTCTTGGTGGGGTGTTTGTGTAGGAGGTGGGGTCGTGAGTTGGGGGGTGTTTGTGGGTGTTGTGAGAGTGGGGCAGTGCGCGTGTTTGTGAGTGGGGATTGCGCATTTGGGGGTTGTTTGTAGGGGGTGTGTGTGCGTTTGTGTGTGGAGGGGTGTGAGAAAATGGTGTGCGTGGGTGAGATGTGTGGCAGGGGTGTGGGTGTGCAGTTTGTGTGCGATTGGTGTGTGGGGGTGTTTCTCGGGGTGTGTGAGTTAGGGGGCTGGTTTTGGAGATTGTGTGATTGGGGTGTGTGTGTGCGTTTGTGGTGGGTGCATCTGCTTGTGTGTGCATGGGGGGTGTGCGTGTGTGGAGAGATGGGGTGGGGTGTACGCTTGTGGGGGGTGCGTGTGAGTGTGTGTGTTTGTGGGGGTTGTGTGAGTGGGGGGCGTGTGTGTATTGTGGTAAAAGGGGGTGTGCATGGGGCTGTGTCTGGGGGGTGGTCTGAGTTGAGTGTGCATGTTTCTGCCTGGGGGGTGTGCGTGGCAGGGGTGTAGGGGTGTGAGTAAGGGGATGTGTCTGTTTACAGGGTGTGCGTGGGAAGTGTGTGTGTGGGGGTGTGTGTTTGTATGCGGGTGCATGCGTGAGTGCATGCGTATGGAGCATGTGTCAGTGGAGGCTGTGTGTTCAGGGGGCGTGCGTGTGGGGTGTGGGTGCATGTTTGTATGTGGGGTAGGGGGGCGTGTTTGTAGGGGTTCTGTGAGGGCTGTGTGAGTGGGGAGGCATCTGTTTCGGGGGGTGTTTGTGGGTGTTGTGAGAGTGGGGCAGTGTGTGGGGGCATCTCTGTGGGTGGGTGCATGTTAGTCGGGGTTGTGCATTTGAGGGTGGTTGTAGGGGTGTGTGTGTGCGTGCTTGTGTGTGGAGGGGTGTGAGGAAAAGGTGCGTAGGCGAGGTGTGTGTGGCAGGGGCGTGGGTGTGTGGAGTTTGTGTGCGTATGGTGTGTAGGGGGGTGTTGGTGGGGGTGTGTGTAGGGGGTTGTGTCTGGCATTTTTGTGTGTATTTGAGCGGGGGTGTGTGCTTGTGGGGTGTGTGTATAAGTGTATGGTGTGGGGGGGTGTTTGGGTGTGTAGTGCGTTTGCATGTGGAGTGTGTGTATATGTATTTGTGTGAGTGGGGTGTGTGCGTGTGTGGGGAGTGTGAGTGGAAAGCATGTGCTCGGGGTGTGTATGTGTGGGGGGGGTGTTTGTGCAGGTTGTGTGTGTGTGCGTGCATATGTGCATGGTGATGAATGGGGGCGTGCATGTGCGGGGCATGTGTGAGCATGTTTGTATGTGGGGGTGTTCATGTGTGTGGGGTGAGTCGGGGTTGGTGTTTGTGTGGAGGAGTGCAAGTGGGGGGGTGTGTGGGGGGGAGAATGTGCATATGAGTGGGGGGGGTGTGTGTGAGGGGGGTGTTTGGGGGTGTGTGCGAGAGGGGGCTTCTTTG
Organism: Pezoporus flaviventris; assembly: GCF_033815535.1. Classification (NCBI taxonomy): domain Eukaryota; kingdom Metazoa; phylum Chordata; class Aves; order Psittaciformes; family Psittacidae; genus Pezoporus; species Pezoporus flaviventris. Next base: position 149,618 of record NW_026892878.1, on the reverse strand, counting down.
TGAAGAGTGTGTGTGGGGAGGTGGGGGTGCATGAGTAGGGGGGCCTTGGGAGGGGTGTGTGCATGCACGCGTGTGTGTGGAGGTGGGTGTGTGAGTGTGGGGGTGCGTGCGGGGGTCGTGTGCGGGCTGCTGTTAGCCTATATAGGGGTGTGTGGGGGGGGTTCCTTTGGAGTAGGGAGGGTGCATGCGCATGGGGTCTCAGCTTGGGGCAGGATGGCCGATGGTGCTGGGTGGGATGGGGAGGTGTGGCTTGGTTAGGGGCGTGGCCAGGGTCTGGGCGGGGCTAGTAAAAGGCCGTGGGTGTGTCCATAGTAAGGGCGTGGCCACGGTCAGCGATACCAAGGCATATAAGTGGGGCTAGTATGCGGCTGGGGGCGTGGCCAGGGTGGGGGTCACCAGCCCCTTGGGCTGGGGTTTGCATGGTCACATGAGAGGGTGGGCGGAACCTACCTGCAGCTGAGGCTGGCGTCACCGCAGGGGGCGTGCCATTGGCTGCTCCTAGGTCTGAGGTGGAACACCCCCAGGACACACCCCCCCCCCCGAACCCAATCCCAAGACCGCAGCAGTACAAACCCCACACAGGCTTTAGACCTGCGCCCCCTGTGTTGACCACACCTCCACCCCTCACCACGGCCACGCCCAGCCTGGAGCACACCTGCACCAGAATCCACACCCCTTCTCCCACCTCCATCCACCCCAACAGAGGCCTCATCCCCTCTTGCCCCCCCCAACCCTGCACAATCCCCCATTAGCCCCGCCCACATCAAAGACCACACGGTTAGGACTTTATTAACCCCAGAACCAGCCCACCGTCATCATCATGTCATCGTGACGTGATGACCATAGGGGCCGTAGGAGTCTCTAGCAACTGCTGCGTACCCCTGCTGCGGGGTTAGAGGGGCTGGGGGGCTCTATAACTTCCTCTAGGTCCGTAAGGGCATTTAAACCCCAAGAATGTTACTAAAGGTAGATGAAAAGCAAAGACAGTAGAAGAAAAAAGATTAGTAAGAAATCAAATAAATAAAACTGAGTAAAGACAACAAAAAAGAATAACGTGATTACAAAGCAAATAAAAAGGAATAAAAGTGAACAAGACTGAACAAATTGCAAATAACAGTGAAAGAAAGTTCATTAAGAAAAAAGTGAATGTCAATCAAAAAAATCGTTCCTGAGGTACTTAAGGGGCACAACGGGGCAGTAAAGGGCCTATGCGGTACCACAGTGGCTGATGATGGTGTGCTTGCAGTCCTGGTGATGTCAGAACACCTGTCTGGGGGTCACTACGGTGTGTCCATGGTTTGCTCACATTTGCTCTGGAGTGTCCATGGGACTCTCTGGGCTCCTATAGGATGTCTACAGGGAATCTCCAAGGCTGGGGGGTCCGTACAGGATCTACTGCAGTCTATGGGGCTCTATGGGGCATCCAGGGATTGCTCTGCGCTGGTATGGGATATCCTAAAAAGGAAAAAAAAGTTAATGTAAGTGACTAAATCCAATTTAAAGATAACTGAAAAACACTTTGGGGCACTTAGGGACCTTCCATGGGGCTTCCTACAGGGGACCATGTCACCGATGATATCATCACCGTCCAGGTGAAATTACGACACTTTTGGTCAATAAAAGCCATGGGGCGTGTGTTATGCATCTATAAGGAACTATGGGGCAGTGGGGAGGGGGCCTGTGGGGTGCTAGGTGGCAGTGCAGAGTGTCTGCACGGCTCTATGTATTGTCATGGGGCCATGTGTGGGTCAATAGGTATGAAGCAGTTGCAGTAGATTTCTGTGGGGTGTTTATGGGGGTCGTGGCTCACTATGGGGCTTCCAGAGCTCCCTATAGGGTGGTTGTGAAGTATCAATAGGTCGCATATGTCTCTATTGAACTGGACTGCAGTTAAAACAGGAATAAAGCTGAAAAGGGAATAAACATCAATGAAAATCAACCTGAATAAAACTCAATAAAAGTGAAATAAACGTGAATTAAAAAGAATCAAACGGAATGAACCTGAATAAATCTCCAAGAAAAGTGACTAGAAGTAAACTGAAGACCACCCGAAGTAACTAAAAAGCAAATAAATCTGAATAAAACCACATAAAAGTGAATTAAAAGCAAATCAAAGGAAAGTACATGTGAGTTCCAAAGTGAATAAAGGTGAATAAAAAGCCTGAAGAAACCTGCATAAAGTTTGTGAACAAAAGCTGTGGCCTTGCCAAAAGTACACAACCTACTGAGGACGCAGAAAAACTCCAGAATCTTTAAAAAAGACCCACGTCAGTCGCTGTGGGTCTCTATGGGATGTCTATAGGCTGTCTATCAGGCTGAGGGGGGCCCTACTGGGGAACTGAGGGGCCAGTCTATGGGGCTATACAGGTTTTCTTTGAATGTCCGTGGCGTGCTGAGGATGGCTATGGGGTGTCTATGAACATAAAAGAAAAACCAAAAGCAAGCAAACCTGAGTAAAATCCGGTTAAAAGTGAATGAGAGTGAAAAAGAAAAAATGAATGAAAGAAAGGGAATAAAAAAAAATCAGCTGGTGCTGGGGTACTTCTGGGTTGCGGAGGAGAGCAGCTCGGGCCCTATGGGGCACTTGGGGGCCCTACAAGACACTGTATCTCATTGGTGATGCTGATGATGTCATCATGGTGCTGGTGACATCATGACGCCAGGAGTCAATAAAAGCTGAGGGACACGTGTTGTGGGTCTATAGGGCACTATGGGGCTGGTGTTGGGGTGTCTACCGGTCGCTGTAGGGTCCCCATTGGATGTCACTGGGGCACCATGAGGCAGTGTGGGGGTCACTGTGGGTCTCACCTCTGCGGGGGGCTCAGTTCGATCCTAAGGCTGGGCCTGGTGCAGTCGCTCCAGCTCGATTAAACTGGACTGCAGTTAAATGAAACAGGAATCAAGCTGAAAAGTGAATAAACACCAATGAGAGTCAATAAACACCAATGAGAGTCAATAAACACCAATGAGAGTCAATAAAAGTGAATTAAATGTCAATGAAAAAGAACAAAAGGGAATAAGCCTGAATAAATCTCCAAGAAAAGCGAATAGAAGTGAACTGAAGACCACTCAAAGTAACTAAAAAGCAAATAAATCTGAATAAAACTGCATAAAGGTGAATTAAAAGCGAATCAAAAGCTAACACACATGAGTTCAAAGCTAAATACAAGTGAATAAAAAGCCTGAATAAAGCTGTGGAGAAAAGCTGTGTGGTGCTAGGGAGAGATTCTTCATTAGGGACTGTATTGACAGGACAAGGAGTAACAGGTTAAAACTTAAATGGGGGAAGTTTAGATTGGATATAAGGAAGAAATTCTTTCCTGTTTGGGTGGTGAGGCACACTGGAATGGGTTGCCCAGGGAGGTTGTGAATGCTCCATCCCTGGCGGTGTTCAAGGCCAGGTTGGACAAAGCCTTGGGTGACATGGTTTAGTGGGAGGTGTCCCTGCCCACGGCAGGGGGGTTGGAACCGGATGATCTTAAGGTCCTTTCCAACCCAAACTATTCCATGATTCTATTCTATTTCACTTTATCCAAACAAAGCTTTAAACTTAACTCTGACACACGAGCTGTTATCAAAAGCAGGTTTTCCCAACAAAGCTGAATAAAGAGTGATTAAAAGTAAATAGAACAGAACAAAAAACTGAGAAAAATTGAGCAAAAGTGAACATGCCTCAATAAAAAGTAAAAAAATACAAACAGAAGTGATTAATAACTGGAAAACACAGAAACAAAACCTGGGAAGTGTGACTAAAAAGGGAATATAAACTGAATAAAAAGGGAAAAAGTTTAAAGTGGCTAAAAGTCAGTATTAAGTGAATATAACTCAATAAAAAACTGAGTAAGGGAATAAAAGTCAGCAAAAGTGTCAAAACCGCGACTAAAACTCAAAGAAATTTATACAATTGTATATAAACATGAAATAAGTAAAATGTGGTTAAATGCACTGATGATCCCGAAGTCACCTAGTTCCTTCCCCCCCCCCCCCTCCCGCCGCTCCTACAGCCGCTGCCGCTCCGGCCGCCCTCCTCCCTTGCCGCTCCTGCTACCACAGCTCCGGCAACCGCCGCCGCTGAGCGACACCCCCCCCCTCCCCCCCACCTCGGCTACTCCCGCCGCTCTTTTACTCCCTCGCCACGGCCGCCGCAACTGCCCCTTCCGGCGCTGCCACCGGCCCTTCCCCACCGTTCCTGCCGCCGCCTCCCGAAACTCCCCCGCGCCGCTCCCGCCCCTACAGGCTTCCCAGCGCCGCTCCCGCCCCGCCTTTTACTACCTCGTCCGTCGCCGCCGCTGCCGCCGTTTCCCACACCCCTGCCACTGCTGACGAAAAAATGGCTGCCCCCCCCCCCCCCCTTTTATAACCTCGCCCTCTCCCTCCTCCCAGCCAATCACGGCGCCGTCCGCCTCACAGCGAGGGCGGGACCTGGAGACGGAGGGTCACCGTCGTCCAATCCCTGGACGCCTCTCCCTTAGCGACAGCGCGCACCTGAGGGGACGCTTTCTCGCCTAGCGACCGGCGGCCAATTAGCGGTGTCCCTCGGTGTGAGGGAGCGACGGCGACAGTCAGGGATGAAGGAGAAGAGGGCGGCGGCGGAGGGACCAGAACTGGTGCGCGACCACATGCCTCCCATTACCCCCTATTACCCCCCCATTGCCCCACCATTTCCCCACTGCCCTGTATTAGAACCACAGAATCACAGAAGAGTTAGGGTTGGAAAGCACCTTAGGCACATGCACTTTCAAGCACCCTCCCATGGGCAGAGCCAGAATTTTTACTGCACGGCTTGGCACAGCACAGCATGAATCGGCACGGTACAAATGGGGTACACATGGGCAAGAATACATAAGAAATAGCCAAAACTGGCTTAAAACTGGCGGGAAATAGGCAAAAATAGAAGTGGTGATAATTTTCTTAAAAATAACAAAAAAAGACTTAAAATGGGTTAGAAATGGACAAAATAGGGTTAAGAATGGCCAAAAATGGTTTGAACCAAGTTAGGAAAGCGCAAAAATGGGTCAGAAATGGCAAGAAATTGCTAAGAACAGGGTGAAAAGGGTTTGGAAATGAGCAAAACATCCTAAAAAGACTTAGAACTTGCTAAAAAAGGGTTAGAAATAGGTCAAGCCATTTTAGAAACAGCTGAGAAAACCTTAAAACAGGTTAGAAATAGCAAGGAACTGTTCAAAAATAGCCAAAAAACACTTAAAAAAGGTAAAAAGTGGGCAAAAGTAAGATACAAGTGGCCATCAATTGTTTAAAATTGGCAAACAAGACTTAAAATGGGTTAGCAATGGGAAAAAAGGGTTAGAAACAGCCAAAAGAGTCTTAAAACTGGTAAGAAAAGGGAGAAAATAAGATAGGAATGACCAGCAATTGTTTAGAAATAGCCAGAAAAGACTTGAAATATATTAGAAAGGGCCAAAAATGGCTTAAACCAAGTTGGGAAAGGCAAAAAGGGGTTAGAAACGGCAAGAAATTGGTAAGAACAGGACAAAACAGCTTTGGAAATGGCCAAAAGGCTTAAAAAGACTTAGAATTGGGCAAAAAAAACATAAATAATAGCTCAAGGCAGTTTAGAAATAGCTAAGAAAACCTTAAAACAGGCTAGAAATGGCACAGAACAGTTCAGAAATAGCCCAAAATGGCTTAAGCCTGGTAAGAAGATAGGAATGACCAACAATTGTTTAGAAAGAGCACAAAGGAGATAAAATGGGTTAGAAATGGATAAAAATGTTTCAAAGGTAAGCAGGATAGGGCAACAAAGGATTAGAAGTGGCAAGAACTGGACGGAAATGGTTTGGGAATGGCCAAAGTGGCTTAAAAAGACTTAGAATTGGGCAAAGAAACAGTTAGAAATAGGCCAAGGCAGTTTAGAAAGAGCTAAGCAAAGCTTAAAAGAGGCTAGAAGTGGCAAGGAACTGTTCAGAAATAGCCAAAAAAAGACTTAAAAAGGGTAAGAAGCGATCAAAAGTAAGATATAAGTGGCCATCAACTGTTTAGAAATAGCAAAATAAAAAGACATAAAATGGGTTCGAAATTCCCAATTTTTATCAATAGCAAAAAGAGGCTTAAAACCGGTAAGAAAAGGGCAAATATGAAATAGAAATGTCCATGAGTTGTTTAGAAATAGCCAAAAAAACCCCTTGAAATTGGTTAGAAATGGGCAAAAAAGGGTTAGAAATGGCCAAAAATGGGTTAAACCAAGTTAGGAAAAGGCAAAAATGGGTTAGAAATAGCAAGAAATAGCTACAGAGCAAGCGGATTGCTAGTAACACCAGCCTTTTTCACTCTCATCACTACTGCGACCGCATTATGGCCCCTTACACAGACACTGGCAGCCTTGCAGAAAAAGCATAAAGAGAATTGTGCTTCCTTCTGTGAGCAGCATATGCAGAGGAGGAGATTTACCAAGGCAGAAACTGGAGCAAGACAGCGACTGAACCTCCTGAATATCTATTAACAGATACCAAGTTGAAAGGGCACTTACTCACTGCGACCCACGTTTGCCTCGGCTGCAGGTACACTCTGAAGTCTCTCTGGAATCCAGCATCAGAAACAGTGAGGTCAGACCCAAGGTATTCCTTCGAGATGCTCGTAACAATGCCACACGCCTGTTAAGAAACAGTCAAGCTCCAATGAGTGCTTCTGAAGAGTGCAAAGACCATGCTGGGGTTGTTTGAAACCTTGACGAGTGAAGCGTTTTGCCCTCAGCACGTCAGGTAAGCGAAACCCAAACACGCATTACTGCCAGACTAGTCAGCTACAACATCACATCTATAGAGAAGCAAGATCGGTACAAGTGCATGCGGACTAAGCACACCGTGATTGGATAGTTCAGGGTGCTACATGTGGTGCCAAGTTTCAGCACAGCTGGATTCTTACTAAATTTCGCTGCCATTTAAGTCCTTCTCCCTTAACTGGGTCTAAACCCAGGCACTAGTTCTCCCAACTACAGCATCTAACTCATGTAATCACTTACTTTCCGTGCCCCAAATTAAGCAGTACCTAACTCAGCACATAACTCATTAAGCACGTAACTCAGGAGCCTTAAGAACTGGTTTGAGACACTCCCCTCTACTGCTGTGGAGTACTTAAGTCCTAAAGGATACTTGCCACAATACCACAACCACATGGAAGCATTCTGATACATAGAGACCTTGCGAGGACTGTTAACACCAGGCTTGCACAACTGCTTCCCTACCTTTGTAGAACCTATGAAACTAAGCCGCTGCAAACTGCTGCTGTAGTTAAAACAGTAAGTTGGGGTACCATGTGCCTACCAGAGAGTTCTGAAATCGAACCCTAAAAAGACATAAGTAAAGCAAGAAGAGGAAGGGGCCTGCTGGACACCTGCACAGACAGCACACGGCCAGGAGCCGGTCCACATAGGCAAGGGCAAAAACGGGTTAGAAATGGCAAGAGATTGGTAAGAACAGGACAAAAAAGGTTTGGAAAAGGCCAAAACGGCTTAAAAAAAGTTAGAATTGGGCAAAAAAAGAGTTAGAAATAGGCCAAGCCAGTTTAGAAAGAGCTAAGAAAAGCTTAAAACAGGCTAGAAATGGCAAGGAACTGTTCAGAAATACAGCAAAGTGGCTTAACACTAATAAGAACTGGACAAAAAGAACATCAAACAGGCCATCAATTGTTTAGAAATAGCCAAAAGAAAAAACTTAAAATGGGTTAGCAATGGGAAAAAATGGGTTAAAAACAGCTAAAAGAGTCTTAAAACCGGTAAGAAATGGGCAAAAGTAAGATAGGACGGACCAGCAATTGTTCAGAAATAACCAAAAGACTTCAAATGGGTAGAAAGGGACAAAAATGGTTTAAACCAAGTGGGGAAAGGGCAAAAAGGGGTTAGAAACGGAAAGAGATTGGTAAGAACAGGACAAAAATGGTATAAAATTGGCCATAAAGGCTGAAAAAGACTTAGAATTGAGCAAAAGGGGTTGGAAATAGGCCAAGCCAGTTTAGAAATAGGTAAGAGAAGCTGAAAACAGGCTAGAAATAGGCCAAAATAAGATAGGAATGATCAGCAATTGTTTAGAAATACCACAACCGAGATAAAATGGGTTAGAAAGGGATACAAATGTTTCAAAGGTAGTCAGGAGAGGGCAAAAATGGGTTAGAAGTGGCAAGCACTGGACGGAAATGGTTTGGGAATGGCCAAAGTGGCTTAAAAAGACTTAGAACTGGGCAAAAAAAGGGTTGGAAATAGCTCAAGCCAGTTTAGAAATAGCTAAGAAAAATCTTAAAATGGGCTAGAAATGGCAAGGAACTGTGCAGAAATAGAGCAAAATGGCTTACAACTAATCAGAAACAGGCAAAAGAAGATAGAAAGGACAATCAATTGTTTAAAAACAGCCAAAAAAAAAGACTTAAAACGGGTTAGCAATGGGAAAAATGGGTTTGAAACAGCCAAAAGAGTCTTAAAACTGGTAAGAAATGGGCAAAAATAAGATAGGACTGACCAGCAATTGTTCAGAAATAGCCAAAAGACTTCAAATGGGTAGAAAGGGACAAAAATGGTTTAAACCAAGTCGGGAAAGGGCAAAAAGGGGTTAGAAACGGCAAGAGATTGGTAAGAACAGGACAAAAATGGTATAAAATTGGCCATAAAGGCTGAAAAAGACTTAGAATTGAGCAAAAGGGGTTGGAAATAGGCCAAGCCAGTTTAGAAATAGGTAAGAGAAGCTGAAAACAGGCTAGAAATGGCATGGAACTGTTCAGAAATAGCCCAGAATGGCTTAAGCCTGGCAAGAAATAGGCCAAAATAAGATAGGAATGATCAGCAATTGTTTAGAAATAGCACAACCGAGATAAAATGGGTTAGAAAGGGATACATATGTTTCAAAGGTAGTCAGGAGAGGGCAAAAATGGGTTAGAAGTGGCAAGAACTGGACGGAAATGGTTTGGGAATGGCCAAAGTGGCTTAAAAAGACTTAGAACTGGGCAAAAAAAGGGTTGGAAATAGCTCAAGCCAGTTTAGAAATAGCTAAGAAAAATCTTAAAATGGGCTAGAAATGGCAAGGAACTGTGCAGAAATACAGCAAAATGGCTTACAACTAATCAGAAACAGGCAAAAGAAGATAGAAAGGACAATCAATTGTTTAAAAACAGCCAAAAAAAAAGACTTAAAACGGGTTAGCAATGGGAAAAATGGGTTTGAAACAGCCAAAAGAGTCTTAAAACTGGTAAGAAATGGGCAAAAATAAGATAGGACTGACCAGCAATTGTTCAGAAATAACCAAAAGACTTCAAATGGGTGAGAAAGGGACAAAAATGGTTTAAACCAAGTTGGGAAAGGGCAAAAAGGGGTTAGAAACGGCAAGAGATTGGTAAGAACTGGACAAAACCGGTTTGGAAACGGCCAAAAGGGCTTAAAAAGACTTCGAATTGGGCAAAAAAGGGTTAGAAGCAGGCCACGCCAGTTTAGAAAGAGCTAAGAAAAGCTTAAAACAGGCTGGAAATGGCAAGGAACTGTTCAGAAATACAGCAAAGTGGCTTACAACTAATAAGAACTGGACAAAAAGAAGATCGAACAGGCCATCTATTGTTTAGAAATAGCCAAAAAAAAAAAGACTTAAAATGGGTTAGCAATGGGAAAAAATGGGTTTGAAACAGCCAAAAGAGTCTTAAAATCGGTAAGAAATGGGAGAAAATAAGATAGGAATGACCAGCAATTGTTTAGAAATAGCCAAAAGACTTCAAATGGGTAGAAAGGGACAAAAATGGTTTAAACCAAGTCGGGAAAGGGCAAAAAGGGGTTAGAAATGGCAAGAGATTGGTAAGAACAGGACAAAAATGGTATAAAATTGGCCATAAAGGCTGAAAAAGACTTAGAATTGAGCAAAAGGGGTTGGAAATAGGCCAAGCCAGTTTAGAAATAGGTAAGAGAAGCTGAAAACAGGCTAGAAATGGCATGGAACTGTTCAGAAATAGCCCAGAATGGCTTAAGCCTGGCAAGAAATAGGCCAAAATAAGATAGGAATGATCAGCAATTGTTTAGAAATAGCACAACCGAGATAAAATGGGTTAGAAAGGGATACATATGTTTCAAAGGTAGTCAGGAGAGGGCAAAAATGGGTTAGAAGTGGCAAGAACTGGACGGAAATGGTTTGGGAATGGCCAAAGTGGCTTAAAAAGACTTAGAACTGGGCAAAAAAAGGGTTGGAAATAGCTCAAGCCAGTTTAGAAATAGCTAAGAAAAATCTTAAAATGGGCTAGAAATGGCAAGGAACTGTGCAGAAATACAGCAAAATGGCTTACAACTAATCAGAAACAGGCAAAAGAAGATAGAAAGGACAATCAATTGTTTAAAAACAGCCAAAAAAAAAGACTTAAAACGGGTTAGCAATGGGAAAAATGGGTTTGAAACAGCCAAAAGAGTCTTAAAACTGGTAAGAAATGGGCAAAAATAAGATAGGACTGACCAGCAATTGTTCAGAAATAGCCAAAAGACTTCAAATGGGTAGAAAGGGACAAAAATGGTTTAAACCAAGTCGGGAAATGGCAAAAAGGGGTTAGAAACGGCAAGAGATTGGTAAGAACAGGACAAAAATGGTATAAAATTGGCCATAAAGGCTGAAAAAGACTTAGAATTGAGCAAAAGGGGTTGGAAATAGGCCAAGCCAGTTTAGAAATAGGTAAGAGAAGCTGAAAACAGGCTAGAAATGGCATGGAACTGTTCAGAAATAGCCCAGAATGGCTTAAGCCTGGCAAGAAATAGGCCAAAATAAGATAGGAATGATCAGCAATTGTTTAGAAATAGCACAACCGAGATAAAATGGGTTAGAAAGGGATACATATGTTTCAAAGGTAGTCAGGAGAGGGCAAAAATGGGTTAGAAGTGGCAAGAACTGGACGGAAATGGTTTGGGAATGGCCAAAGTGGCTTAAAAAGACTTAGAACTGGGCAAAAAAAGGGTTGGAAATAGCTCAAGCCAGTTTAGAAATAGCTAAGAAAAATCTTAAAATGGGCTAGAGAACTGTTCAGAAATAGAGCAAAATGGCTTACAACTAATCAGAAACAGGCAAAAGAAGATAGAAAGGACAATCAATTGTTTAAAAACAGCCAAAAAAAAAGACTTAAAACGGGTTAGCAATGGGAAAAATGGGTTTGAAACAGCCAAAAGAGTCTTAAAACTGGTAAGAAATGGGCAAAAATAAGATAGGACTGACCAGCAATTGTTCAGAAATAACCAAAAGACTTCAAATGGGTGAGAAAGGGACAAAAATGGTTTAAACCAAGTTGGGAAAGGGCAAAAAGGGGTTAGAAACGGCAAGAGATTGGTAAGAACTGGACAAAACCGGTTTGGAAACGGCCAAAAGGGCTTAAAAAGACTTCGAATTGGGCAAAAAAGGGTTAGAAGCAGGCCACGCCAGTTTAGAAAGAGCTAAGAAAAGCTTAAAACAGGCTGGAAATGGCAAGGAACTGTTCAGAAATACAGCAAAGTGGCTTACAACTAATAAGAACTGGACAAAAAGAAGATCGAACAGGCCATCAATTGTTTAGAAATAGCCAAAAAAAAAAGACTTAAAATGGGTTAGCAATGGGAAAAAATGGGTTAAAAACAGCCAAAAGAGTCTTAAAACCGGTAAGAAATGGGAGAAAATAAGATAGGACTGACCAGCAATTGTTCAGAAATAGCCAAAAGACTTCAAATGGGTAGAAATGGCCAAAAATGGTTTAAACCAAGTCGGGAAAGGGCAAAAAGGGGTTAGAAATGGCAAGAGATTGTTAAGAACAGGACAAAAATGGTATAAAATTGGCCATAAAGGCTGAAAAAGACTTAGAATTGAGCAAAAGGGGTTGGAAATAGGCCAAGCCAGTTTAGAAATAGGTAAGAGAAGCTGAAAACAGGCTAGAAATGGCATGGAACTGTTCAGAAATAGCCCAGAATGGCTTAAGCCTGGCAAGAAATAGGCCAAAATAAGATAGGAATGATCAGCAATTGTTTAGAAAGAGCACAACCGAGATAAAATGGGTTAGAAAAGGATACATATGTTTCAAAGGTAGTCAGGAGAGGGCAAAAATGGGTTAGAAGTGGCAAGAACAGGACGGAAATGGTTTGGGAATGGCCAAAGTGGCTTAAAAAGACTTAGACCTGGGCAAAAAAAGGGTTGGAAATAGCTCAAGACAGTTTAGAAATAGCTAAGAAAAACTTAAAATAGGCTAGAAATGGCAAGGAACTGTTCAGAAATACAGCAAAGTGGCTTACAACTAATAAGAACTGGACAAAAAGAAGATCGAACAGGCCATCAATTGTTTAGAAATAGCCAAAAAAAAAAGACTTAAAATGGGTTAGCAATGGGAAAAAATGGGTTAAAAACAGCCAAAAGAGTCTTAAAACCGGTAAGAAATGGGCAAAAATAAGATAGGACTGACCAGCAATTGTTCAGAAATAGCCAAAAGACTTCAAATGGGTGAGAAAAGGACAAAAATGGTTTAAACCAAGTTGGGAAAGGGCAAAAAGGGGTTAGAAACGGAAAGAGATTGGTAAGAACAGGACAAAACCGGCTTGGAAACGGCCAAAAGGGCTTAAAAAGACTTAGAATTGGGCAAAAACGGGTTAGAAATGGGCCAAACCAGCTTAGAAAGAGCTAAGAAAAGCTTAAAAGCGGCTAGAAATGGCAAGGAACTGTTCAGTAATAGCCCAAAATGGCTTAAGCCTGGTAAGAAATGGGCAAAAAAAAGATAGGAATGACCAACAATTGTTTAGAAAGAGCACAAAGCAGATAAAATGGGTTAGAAATGGATAAAAATGTTTCAAAGGTAAGCAGGATAGGGCAACAAAGGATTAGAAGTGGCAAGAACTGGACGGAAATGGTTTGGGAATGGCCAAAGTGGCTTAAAAAGACTTAGAATTGGGCAAAAAAACAGTTAGAAATAGGCCAAGGCAGTTTAGAAAGAGCTAAGCAAAGCTTAAAAGAGGCTAGAAATGGCAAGGAACTGTTCAGAAATAGCCAAAAAAAAGACTTAAAAAGGGTAAGAAGCGATCAAAAGTAAGATATAAGTGGCCATCAACTGTTTAGAAATAGCAAAATAAAAAGACATAAAATGGGTTCGAAATTCCCAATTTTTATCAATAGCAAAAAGAGGCTTAAAACCGGTAAGAAAAGGGCAAATATGAAATAGAAATGTCCATGAGTTGTTTAGAAATAGCCAAAAAAACCCCTTGAAATTGGTTAGAAATGGGCAAAAAAGGGTTAGAAATTGCCAAAAATGGGTTAAACCAAGTTAGGAAAAGGCAAAAATGGGTTAGAAATAGCAAGAAATTGCTACAGAGCAAGCGGATTGCTAGTAACACCAGCCTTTTTCACTCTCATCACTACTGCGACCGCATTATGGCCCCTTACACATACTTTGGTAGCCTTGCAGAAAAAGCATAAAGAGAATTGTGCTTCCTTCTGTGAGCAGCATATGCAGAGGAGGAGATTTACCAAGGCAGAAACTGGAGCAAGACAGCGACTGAACCTCCTGAATATCTATTAACAGATACCAAGTTGAAAGGGCACTTACCCACTGCGACCCACGTTTGCCTCGGCTGCAGGTACACTCTGAAGTCTCTCTGGAATCCAGCATCAGAAACAGTGAGGTCAGACCCAAGGTATTCCTTCGAGATGCTCGTAACAATGCCACACGCCTGTTAAGAAACAGTCAAGCTCCAATGAGTGCTTCTGAAGAGTGCAAAGACCATGCTGGGGTTGTTTGAAACCTTGACGAGTGAAGCGTTTTGCCCTCAGCACGTCAGGTAAGCGAAACCCAAACACGCATTACTGCCAGACTAGTCAGCTACAACATCACATCTATAGAGAAGCAAGATCGGTACAAGTGCATGCGGACTAAGCACACCGTGATTGGATAGTTCAGGGTGCTACATGTGGTGCCAAGTTTCAGCACAGCTGGATTCTTACTAAATTTCGCTGCCCTTTAAGTCCTTCTCCCTTAACTGGGTCTAAACCCAGGCACTAGTTCTCCCAACTACAGCATCTAACTCATGTAATCACTTACTTTCCGTGCCCCAAATTAAGCAGTACCTAACTCAGCACATAACTCATTAAGCACGTAACTCAGGAGCCTTAAGAACTGGTTTGAGACACTCCCCTCTACTGCTGTGGAGTACTTAAGTCCTAAAGGATACTTGCCACAATACCACAACCACATGGAAGCATTCTGATACATAGAGACCTTGCGAGGACTGTTAACACCAGGCTTGCACAACTGCTTCCCTACCTTTGTAGAACCTATGAAACTAAGCCGCTGCAAACTGCTGCTGTAGTTAAAACAGTAAGTTGGGGTACCATGTGCCTACCAGAGAGTTCTGAAATCGAACCCTAAAAAGACATAAGTAAAGCAAGAAGAGGAAGGGGCCTGCTGGACACCTGCACAGACAGCACACGGCCAGGAGCCGGTCCACATAGGCAAGGGCAAAAACGGGTTAGAAATGGCAAGAGATTGGTAAGAACAGGACAAAAAAGGTTTGGAAAAGGCCAAAACGGCTTAAAAAAAGTTAGAATTGGGCAAAAAAAGAGTTAGAAATAGGCCAAGCCAGTTTAGAAAGAGCTAAGAAAAGCTTAAAACAGGCTAGAAATGGCAAGGAACTGTTCAGAAATACAGCAAAGTGGCTTAACACTAATAAGAACTGGACAAAAAGAACATCAAACAGGCCATCAATTGTTTAGAAATAGCCAAAAGAAAAAACTTAAAATGGGTTAGCAATGGGAAAAAATGGGTTAAAAACAGCTAAAAGAGTCTTAAAACCGGTAAGAAATGGGCAAAAGTAAGATAGGACGGACCAGCAATTGTTCAGAAATAACCAAAAGACTTCAAATGGGTAGAAAGGGACAAAAATGGTTTAAACCAAGTGGGGAAAGGGCAAAAAGGGGTTAGAAACGGAAAGAGATTGGTAAGAACAGGACAAAAATGGTATAAAATTGGCCATAAAGGCTGAAAAAGACTTAGAATTGAGCAAAAGGGGTTGGAAATAGGCCAAGCCAGTTTAGAAATAGGTAAGAGAAGCTGAAAACAGGCTAGAAATGGCATAGAACTGTTCAGAAATAGCCCAGAATGGCTTAAGCCTGGCAAGAAATAGGCCAAAATAAGATAGGAATGATCAGCAATTGTTTAGAAATAGCACAACCGAGATAAAATGGGTTAGAAAGGGATACATATGTTTCAAAGGTAGTCAGGAGAGGGCAAAAATGGGTTAGAAGTGGCAAGAACTGGACGGAAATGGTTTGGGAATGGCCAAAAGGGCTTAAAAAGACTTCGAATTGGGCAAAAAAGGGTTAGAAGCAGGCCACGCCAGTTTAGAAAGAGCTAAGAAAAGCTTAAATCAGGCTGGAAATGGCAAGGAACTGTTCAGAAATACAGCAAAGTGGCTTACAACTAATAAGAACTGGACAAAAAGAAGATCGAACAGGCCATCTATTGTTTAGAAATAGCCAAAAAAAAAAAAGACTTAAAATGGGTTAGCAATGGGAAAAAATGGGTTAAAAACAGCCAAAAGAGTCTTAAAATCGGTAAGAAATGGGAGAAAATAAGATAGGAATGACCAGCAATTGTTCAGAAATAACCAAAAGACTTCAAATGGGTAGAAAGGGCCAAAAATGGTTTAAACCAAGTCGGGAAAGGGCAAAAAGGGGTTAGAAATGGCAAGAGATTGGTAAGAACAGGACAAAAATGGTATAAAATTGGCCATAAAGGCTGAAAAAGACTTAGAATTGAGCAAAAGGGATTGGAAATAGGCCAAGCCAGTTTAGAAATAGGTAAGAGAAGCTGAAAACAGGCTAGAAATAGGCCAAAATAAGATAGGAATGATCAGCAATTGTTTAGAAATACCACAACCGAGATAAAATGGGTTAGAAAGGGATACAAATGTTTCAAAGGTAGTCAGGAGAGGGCAAAAATGGGTTAGAAGTGGCAAGCACTGGACGGAAATGGTTTGGGAATGGCCAAAGTGGCTTAAAAAGACTTAGAACTGGGCAAAAAAAGGGTTGGAAATAGCTCAAGCCAGTTTAGAAATAGCTAAGAAAAATCTTAAAATGGGCTAGAAATGGCAAGGAACTGTGCAGAAATACAGCAAAATGGCTTACAACTAATCAGAAACAGGCAAAAGAAGATAGAAAGGACAATCAATTGTTTAAAAACAGCCAAAAAAAAAGACTTAAAATAGGTTAGCAATGGGAAAAATGGGTTTGAAACAGCCAAAAGAGTCTTAAAACTGGTAAGAAATGGGCAAAAATAAGATAGGACTGACCAGCAATTGTTCAGAAATAGCCAAAAGACTTCAAATGGGTGAGAAAGGGACAAAAATGGTTTAAACCAAGTAGGGAAAGGGCAAGAAGCGGTTAGAAACGGCAAGAGATTGGTAAGAACAGGACAAAACCGGTTTGGAAACGGCCAAAAGGGCTTAAAAAGACTTCGAATTGGGCAAAAAAGGGTTAGAAGCAGGCCACGCCAGTTTAGAAAGAGCTAAGAAAAGCTTAAAACAGGCTGGAAATGGCAAGGAACTGTTCAGAAATACAGCAAAGTGGCTTACAACTAATAAGAACTGGACAAAAATAAGATCGAACAGGCCATCAATTGTTTAGAAATAGCCAAAAAAAAAAAGACTTAAAATGGGTTAGCAATGGGAAAAAATGGGTTAAAAACAGCCAAAAGAGTCTTAAAACTGGTAAGAAATGGGAGAAAATAAGATAGGAATGACCAGCAATTGTTCAGAAATAGCCAAAAGACTTCAAATGGGTAGAAAGGGACAAAAATGGTTTAAACCAAGTCGGGAAAGGGCAAAAAGGGGTTAGAAATGGCAAGAGATTGGTAAGAACAGGACAAAAATGGTATAAAATTGGCCATAAAGGCTGAAAAAGACTTAGAATTGAGCAAAAGGGGTTGGAAATAGGCCAAGCCAGTTTAGAAATAGGTAAGAGAAGCTGAAAACAGGCTAGAAATGGCATGGAACTGTTCAGAAATAGCCCAGAATGGCTTAAGCCTGGCAAGAAATAGGCCAAAATAAGATAGGAATGATCAGCAATTGTTTAGAAATACCACAACCGAGATAAAATGGGTTAGAAAGGGATACATATGTTTCAAAGGTAGTCAGGAGAGGGCAAAAATGGGTTAGAAGTGGCAAGAACTGGACGGAAATGGTTTGGGAATGGCCAAAGTGGCTTAAAAAGACTTAGAACTGGGCAAAAAAAGGGTTGGAAATAGCTCAAGCCAGTTTAGAAATAGCTAAGAAAAATCTTAAAATGGGCTAGAGAACTGTTCAGAAATAGAGCAAAATGGCTTACAACTAATCAGAAACAGGCAAAAGAAGATAGAAAGGACAATCAATTGTTTAAAAACAGCCAAAAAAAAAGACTTAAAACGGGTTAGCAATGGGAAAAATGGGTTTGAAACAGCCAAAAGAGTCTTAAAACTGGTAAGAAATGGGCAAAAATAAGATAGGACTGACCAGCAATTGTTCAGAAATAACCAAAAGACTTCAAATGGGTGAGAAAGGGACAAAAATGGTTTAAACCAAGTTGGGAAAGGGCAAAAAGGGGTTAGAAACGGCAAGAGATTGGTAAGAACTGGACAAAACCGGTTTGGAAACGGCCAAAAGGGCTTAAAAAGACTTCGAATTGGGCAAAAAAGGGTTAGAAGCAGGCCACGCCAGTTTAGAAAGAGCTAAGAAAAGCTTAAAACAGGCTGGAAATGGCAAGGAACTGTTCAGAAATACAGCAAAGTGGCTTACAACTAATAAGAACTGGACAAAAAGAAGATCGAACAGGCCATCAATTGTTTAGAAATAGCCAAAAAAAAAAGACTTAAAATGGGTTAGCAATGGGAAAAAATGGGTTAAAAACAGCCAAAAGAGTCTTAAAACCGGTAAGAAATGGGAGAAAATAAGATAGGACTGACCAGCAATTGTTCAGAAATAGCCAAAAGACTTCAAATGGGTAGAAATGGCCAAAAATGGTTTAAACCAAGTCGGGAAAGGGCAAAAAGGGGTTAGAAATGGCAAGAGATTGTTAAGAACAGGACAAAAATGGTATAAAATTGGCCATAAAGGCTGAAAAAGACTTAGAATTGAGCAAAAGGGGTTGGAAATAGGCCAAGCCAGTTTAGAAATAGGTAAGAGAAGCTGAAAACAGGCTAGAAATGGCATGGAACTGTTCAGAAATAGCCCAGAATGGCTTAAGCCTGGCAAGAAATAGGCCAAAATAAGATAGGAATGATCAGCAATTGTTTAGAAAGAGCACAACCGAGATAAAATGGGTTAGAAAAGGATACATATGTTTCAAAGGTAGTCAGGAGAGGGCAAAAATGGGTTAGAAGTGGCAAGAACAGGACGGAAATGGTTTGGGAATGGCCAAAGTGGCTTAAAAAGACTTAGACCTGGGCAAAAAAAGGGTTGGAAATAGCTCAAGACAGTTTAGAAATAGCTAAGAAAAACTTAAAATAGGCTAGAAATGGCAAGGAACTGTTCAGAAATACAGCAAAGTGGCTTACAACTAATAAGAACTGGACAAAAAGAAGATCGAACAGGCCATCAATTGTTTAGAAATAGCCAAAAAAAAAAGACTTAAAATGGGTTAGCAATGGGAAAAAATGGGTTAAAAACAGCCAAAAGAGTCTTAAAACCGGTAAGAAATGGGCAAAAATAAGATAGGACTGACCAGCAATTGTTCAGAAATAGCCAAAAGACTTCAAATGGGTGAGAAAAGGACAAAAATGGTTTAAACCAAGTTGGGAAAGGGCAAAAAGGGGTTAGAAACGGAAAGAGATTGGTAAGAACAGGACAAAACCGGCTTGGAAACGGCCAAAAGGGCTTAAAAAGACTTAGAATTGGGCAAAAACGGGTTAGAAATGGGCCAAACCAGCTTAGAAAGAGCTAAGAAAAGCTTAAAAGCGGCTAGAAATGGCAAGGAACTGTTCAGTAATAGCCCAAAATGGCTTAAGCCTGGTAAGAAATGGGCAAAAAAAAGATAGGAATGACCAACAATTGTTTAGAAAGAGCACAAAGCAGATAAAATGGGTTAGAAATGGATAAAAATGTTTCAAAGGTAAGCAGGATAGGGCAACAAAGGATTAGAAGTGGCAAGAACTGGACGGAAATGGTTTGGGAATGGCCAAAGTGGCTTAAAAAGACTTAGAATTGGGCAAAAAAACAGTTAGAAATAGGCCAAGGCAGTTTAGAAAGAGCTAAGCAAAGCTTAAAAGAGGCTAGAAATGGCAAGGAACTGTTCAGAAATAGCCAAAAAAAAGACTTAAAAAGGGTAAGAAGCGATCAAAAGTAAGATATAAGTGGCCATCAACTGTTTAGAAATAGCAAAATAAAAAGACATAAAATGGGTTCGAAATTCCCAATTTTTATCAATAGCAAAAAGAGGCTTAAAACCGGTAAGAAAAGGGCAAATATGAAATAGAAATGTCCATGAGTTGTTTAGAAATAGCCAAAAAAACCCCTTGAAATTGGTTAGAAATGGGCAAAAAAGGGTTAGAAATTGCCAAAAATGGGTTAAACCAAGTTAGGAAAAGGCAAAAATGGGTTAGAAATAGCAAGAAATTGCTACAGAGCAAGCGGATTGCTAGTAACACCAGCCTTTTTCACTCTCATCACTACTGCGACCGCATTATGGCCCCTTACACATACTTTGGTAGCCTTGCAGAAAAAGCATAAAGAGAATTGTGCTTCCTTCTGTGAGCAGCATATGCAGAGGAGGAGATTTACCAAGGCAGAAACTGGAGCAAGACAGCGACTGAACCTCCTGAATATCTATTAACAGATACCAAGTTGAAAGGGCACTTACCCACTGCGACCCACGTTTGCCTCGGCTGCAGGTACACTCTGAAGTCTCTCTGGAATCCAGCATCAGAAACAGTGAGGTCAGACCCAAGGTATTCCTTCGAGATGCTCGTAACAATGCCACACGCCTGTTAAGAAACAGTCAAGCTCCAATGAGTGCTTCTGAAGAGTGCAAAGACCATGCTGGGGTTGTTTGAAACCTTGACGAGTGAAGCGTTTTGCCCTCAGCACGTCAGGTAAGCGAAACCCAAACACGCATTACTGCCAGACTAGTCAGCTACAACATCACATCTATAGAGAAGCAAGATCGGTACAAGTGCATGCGGACTAAGCACACCGTGATTGGATAGTTCAGGGTGCTACATGTGGTGCCAAGTTTCAGCACAGCTGGATTCTTACTAAATTTCGCTGCCCTTTAAGTCCTTCTCCCTTAACTGGGTCTAAACCCAGGCACTAGTTCTCCCAACTACAGCATCTAACTCATGTAATCACTTACTTTCCGTGCCCCAAATTAAGCAGTACCTAACTCAGCACATAACTCATTAAGCACGTAACTCAGGAGCCTTAAGAACTGGTTTGAGACACTCCCCTCTACTGCTGTGGAGTACTTAAGTCCTAAAGGATACTTGCCACAATACCACAACCACATGGAAGCATTCCATCACCTCCTGATACATAGAGACCTTGCGAGGACTGTTAACACCAGGCTTGCACAACTGCTTCCCTACCTTTGTAGAACCTATGAAACTAAGCCGCTGCAAACTGCTGCTGTAGTTAAAACAGTAAGTTGGGGTACCATGTGCCTACCAGAGAGTTCTGAAATCGAACCCTAAAAAGACATAAGTAAAGCAAGAAGAGGAAGGGGCCTGCTGGACACCTGCACAGACAGCACACGGCCAGGAGCCGGTCCACATAGGCAAGGGCAAAAACGGGTTAGAAATGGCAAGAGATTGGTAAGAACAGGACAAAAAAGGTTTGGAAAAGGCCAAAACGGCTTAAAAAAAGTTAGAATTGGGCAAAAAAAGAGTTAGAAATAGGCCAAGCCAGTTTAGAAAGAGCTAAGAAAAGCTTAAAACAGGCTAGAAATGGCAAGGAACTGTTCAGAAATACAGCAAAGTGGCTTAACACTAATAAGAACTGGACAAAAAGAACATCAAACAGGCCATCAATTGTTTAGAAATAGCCAAAAGAAAAAACTTAAAATGGGTTAGCAATGGGAAAAAATGGGTTAAAAACAGCTAAAAGAGTCTTAAAACCGGTAAGAAATGGGCAAAAGTAAGATAGGACGGACCAGCAATTGTTCAGAAATAACCAAAAGACTTCAAATGGGTAGAAAGGGACAAAAATGGTTTAAACCAAGTGGGGAAAGGGCAAAAAGGGGTTAGAAACGGAAAGAGATTGGTAAGAACAGGACAAAAATGGTATAAAATTGGCCATAAAGGCTGAAAAAGACTTAGAATTGAGCAAAAGGGGTTGGAAATAGGCCAAGCCAGTTTAGAAATAGGTAAGAGAAGCTGAAAACAGGCTAGAAATGGCATAGAACTGTTCAGAAATAGCCCAGAATGGCTTAAGCCTGGCAAGAAATAGGCCAAAATAAGATAGGAATGATCAGCAATTGTTTAGAAATAGCACAACCGAGATAAAATGGGTTAGAAAGGGATACATATGTTTCAAAGGTAGTCAGGAGAGGGCAAAAATGGGTTAGAAGTGGCAAGAACTGGACGGAAATGGTTTGGGAATGGCCAAAAGGGCTTAAAAAGACTTCGAATTGGGCAAAAAAGGGTTAGAAGCAGGCCACGCCAGTTTAGAAAGAGCTAAGAAAAGCTTAAATCAGGCTGGAAATGGCAAGGAACTGTTCAGAAATACAGCAAAGTGGCTTACAACTAATAAGAACTGGACAAAAAGAAGATCGAACAGGCCATCTATTGTTTAGAAATAGCCAAAAAAAAAAAGACTTAAAATGGGTTAGCAATGGGAAAAAATGGGTTAAAAACAGCCAAAAGAGTCTTAAAATCGGTAAGAAATGGGAGAAAATAAGATAGGAATGACCAGCAATTGTTCAGAAATAACCAAAAGACTTCAAATGGGTAGAAAGGGCCAAAAATGGTTTAAACCAAGTCGGGAAAGGGCAAAAAGGGGTTAGAAATGGCAAGAGATTGGTAAGAACAGGACAAAAATGGTATAAAATTGGCCATAAAGGCTGAAAAAGACTTAGAATTGAGCAAAAGGGATTGGAAATAGGCCAAGCCAGTTTAGAAATAGGTAAGAGAAGCTGAAAACAGGCTAGAAATAGGCCAAAATAAGATAGGAATGATCAGCAATTGTTTAGAAATACCACAACCGAGATAAAATGGGTTAGAAAGGGATACAAATGTTTCAAAGGTAGTCAGGAGAGGGCAAAAATGGGTTAGAAGTGGCAAGCACTGGACGGAAATGGTTTGGGAATGGCCAAAGTGGCTTAAAAAGACTTAGAACTGGGCAAAAAAAGGGTTGGAAATAGCTCAAGCCAGTTTAGAAATAGCTAAGAAAAATCTTAAAATGGGCTAGAAATGGCAAGGAACTGTGCAGAAATACAGCAAAATGGCTTACAACTAATCAGAAACAGGCAAAAGAAGATAGAAAGGACAATCAATTGTTTAAAAACAGCCAAAAAAAAAGACTTAAAATAGGTTAGCAATGGGAAAAATGGGTTTGAAACAGCCAAAAGAGTCTTAAAACTGGTAAGAAATGGGCAAAAATAAGATAGGACTGACCAGCAATTGTTCAGAAATAGCCAAAAGACTTCAAATGGGTGAGAAAGGGACAAAAATGGTTTAAACCAAGTAGGGAAAGGGCAAGAAGCGGTTAGAAACGGCAAGAGATTGGTAAGAACAGGACAAAACCGGTTTGGAAACGGCCAAAAGGGCTTAAAAAGACTTCGAATTGGGCAAAAAAGGGTTAGAAGCAGGCCACGCCAGTTTAGAAAGAGCTAAGAAAAGCTTAAAACAGGCTGGAAATGGCAAGGAACTGTTCAGAAATACAGCAAAGTGGCTTACAACTAATAAGAACTGGACAAAAATAAGATCGAACAGGCCATCAATTGTTTAGAAATAGCCAAAAAAAAAAAGACTTAAAATGGGTTAGCAATGGGAAAAAATGGGTTAAAAACAGCCAAAAGAGTCTTAAAACTGGTAAGAAATGGGAGAAAATAAGATAGGAATGACCAGCAATTGTTCAGAAATAGCCAAAAGACTTCAAATGGGTAGAAAGGGACAAAAATGGTTTAAACCAAGTCGGGAAAGGGCAAAAAGGGGTTAGAAATGGCAAGAGATTGGTAAGAACAGGACAAAAATGGTATAAAATTGGCCATAAAGGCTGAAAAAGACTTAGAATTGAGCAAAAGGGGTTGGAAATAGGCCAAGCCAGTTTAGAAATAGGTAAGAGAAGCTGAAAACAGGCTAGAAATGGCATGGAACTGTTCAGAAATAGCCCAGAATGGCTTAAGCCTGGCAAGAAATAGGCCAAAATAAGATAGGAATGATCAGCAATTGTTTAGAAATACCACAACCGAGATAAAATGGGTTAGAAAGGGATACATATGTTTCAAAGGTAGTCAGGAGAGGGCAAAAATGGGTTAGAAGTGGCAAGAACTGGACGGAAATGGTTTGGGAATGGCCAAAGTGGCTTAAAAAGACTTAGAACTGGGCAAAAAAAGGGTTGGAAATAGCTCAAGCCAGTTTAGAAATAGCTAAGAAAAACTTAAAATAGGCTAGAAATGGCAAGGAACTGTTCAGAAATACAGCAAAGTGGCTTACAACTAATAAGAACTGGACAAAAAGAAGATCGAACAGGCCATCAATTGTTTAGAAATAGCCAAAAAAAAAAGACTTAAAATGGGTTAGCAATGGGAAAAAATGGGTTAAAAACAGCCAAAAGAGTCTTAAAACCGGTAAGAAATGGGAGAAAATAAGATAGGACTGACCAGCAATTGTTCAGAAATAGCCAAAAGACTTCAAATGGGTGAGAAAAGGACAAAAATGGTTTAAACCAAGTTGGGAAAGGGCAAAAAGGGGTTAGAAACGGAAAGAGATTGGTAAGAACAGGACAAAACCGGCTTGGAAACGGCCAAAAGGGCTTAAAAAGACTTAGAATTGGGCAAAAACGGGTTAGAAATGGGCCAAACCAGCTTAGAAAGAGCTAAGAAAAGCTTAAAAGCGGCTAGAAATGGCAAGGAACTGTTCAGTAATAGCCCAAAATGGCTTAAGCCTGGTAAGAAATGGGCAAAAAAAAGATAGGAATGACCAACAATTGTTTAGAAAGAGCACAAAGCAGATAAAATGGGTTAGAAATGGATAAAAATGTTTCAAAGGTAAGCAGGATAGGGCAACAAAGGATTAGAAGTGGCAAGAACTGGACGGAAATGGTTTGGGAATGGCCAAAGTGGCTTAAAAAGACTTAGAATTGGGCAAAAAAACAGTTAGAAATAGGCCAAGGCAGTTTAGAAAGAGCTAAGCAAAGCTTAAAAGAGGCTAGAAATGGCAAGGAACTGTTCAGAAATAGCCAAAAAAAAGACTTAAAAAGGGTAAGAAGCGATCAAAAGTAAGATATAAGTGGCCATCAACTGTTTAGAAATAGCAAAATAAAAAGACATAAAATGGGTTCGAAATTCCCAATTTTTATCAATAGCAAAAAGAGGCTTAAAACCGGTAAGAAAAGGGCAAATATGAAATAGAAATGTCCATGAGTTGTTTAGAAATAGCCAAAAAAACCCCTTGAAATTGGTTAGAAATGGGCAAAAAAGGGTTAGAAATTGCCAAAAATGGGTTAAACCAAGTTAGGAAAAGGCAAAAATGGGTTAGAAATAGCAAGAAATTGCTACAGAGCAAGCGGATTGCTAGTAACACCAGCCTTTTTCACTCTCATCACTACTGCGACCGCATTATGGCCCCTTACACATACTTTGGTAGCCTTGCAGAAAAAGCATAAAGAGAATTGTGCTTCCTTCTGTGAGCAGCATATGCAGAGGAGGAGATTTACCAAGGCAGAAACTGGAGCAAGACAGCGACTGAACCTCCTGAATATCTATTAACAGATACCAAGTTGAAAGGGCACTTACCCACTGCGACCCACGTTTGCCTCGGCTGCAGGTACACTCTGAAGTCTCTCTGGAATCCAGCATCAGAAACAGTGAGGTCAGACCCAAGGTATTCCTTCGAGATGCTCGTAACAATGCCACACGCCTGTTAAGAAACAGTCAAGCTCCAATGAGTGCTTCTGAAGAGTGCAAAGACCATGCTGGGGTTGTTTGAAACCTTGACGAGTGAAGCGTTTTGCCCTCAGCACGTCAGGTAAGCGAAACCCAAACACGCATTACTGCCAGACTAGTCAGCTACAACATCACATCTATAGAGAAGCAAGATCGGTACAAGTGCATGCGGACTAAGCACACCGTGATTGGATAGTTCAGGGTGCTACATGTGGTGCCAAGTTTCAGCACAGCTGGATTCTTACTAAATTTCGCTGCCCTTTAAGTCCTTCTCCCTTAACTGGGTCTAAACCCAGGCACTAGTTCTCCCAACTACAGCATCTAACTCATGTAATCACTTACTTTCCGTGCCCCAAATTAAGCAGTACCTAACTCAGCACATAACTCATTAAGCACGTAACTCAGGAGCCTTAAGAACTGGTTTGAGACACTCCCCTCTACTGCTGTGGAGTACTTAAGTCCTAAAGGATACTTGCCACAATACCACAACCACATGGAAGCATTCCATCACCTCCTGATACATAGAGACCTTGCGAGGACTGTTAACACCAGGCTTGCACAACTGCTTCCCTACCTTTGTAGAACCTATGAAACTAAGCCGCTGCAAACTGCTGCTGTAGTTAAAACAGTAAGTTGGGGTACCATGTGCCTACCAGAGAGTTCTGAAATCGAACCCTAAAAAGACATAAGTAAAGCAAGAAGAGGAAGGGGCCTGCTGGACACCTGCACAGACAGCACACGGCCAGGAGCCGGTCCACATAGGCAAGGGCAAAAACGGGTTAGAAATGGCAAGAGATTGGTAAGAACAGGACAAAAAAGGTTTGGAAAAGGCCAAAACGGCTTAAAAAAAGTTAGAATTGGGCAAAAAAAGAGTTAGAAATAGGCCAAGCCAGTTTAGAAAGAGCTAAGAAAAGCTTAAAACAGGCTAGAAATGGCAAGGAACTGTTCAGAAATACAGCAAAGTGGCTTAACACTAATAAGAACTGGACAAAAAGAACATCAAACAGGCCATCAATTGTTTAGAAATAGCCAAAAGAAAAAACTTAAAATGGGTTAGCAATGGGAAAAAATGGGTTAAAAACAGCTAAAAGAGTCTTAAAACCGGTAAGAAATGGGCAAAAGTAAGATAGGACGGACCAGCAATTGTTCAGAAATAACCAAAAGACTTCAAATGGGTAGAAAGGGACAAAAATGGTTTAAACCAAGTGGGGAAAGGGCAAAAAGGGGTTAGAAACGGAAAGAGATTGGTAAGAACAGGACAAAAATGGTATAAAATTGGCCATAAAGGCTGAAAAAGACTTAGAATTGAGCAAAAGGGGTTGGAAATAGGCCAAGCCAGTTTAGAAATAGGTAAGAGAAGCTGAAAACAGGCTAGAAATGGCATAGAACTGTTCAGAAATAGCCCAGAATGGCTTAAGCCTGGCAAGAAATAGGCCAAAATAAGATAGGAATGATCAGCAATTGTTTAGAAATAGCACAACCGAGATAAAATGGGTTAGAAAGGGATACATATGTTTCAAAGGTAGTCAGGAGAGGGCAAAAATGGGTTAGAAGTGGCAAGAACTGGACGGAAATGGTTTGGGAATGGCCAAAAGGGCTTAAAAAGACTTCGAATTGGGCAAAAAAGGGTTAGAAGCAGGCCACGCCAGTTTAGAAAGAGCTAAGAAAAGCTTAAATCAGGCTGGAAATGGCAAGGAACTGTTCAGAAATACAGCAAAGTGGCTTACAACTAATAAGAACTGGACAAAAAGAAGATCGAACAGGCCATCTATTGTTTAGAAATAGCCAAAAAAAAAAAGACTTAAAATGGGTTAGCAATGGGAAAAAATGGGTTAAAAACAGCCAAAAGAGTCTTAAAATCGGTAAGAAATGGGAGAAAATAAGATAGGAATGACCAGCAATTGTTCAGAAATAACCAAAAGACTTCAAATGGGTAGAAAGGGCCAAAAATGGTTTAAACCAAGTCGGGAAAGGGCAAAAAGGGGTTAGAAATGGCAAGAGATTGGTAAGAACAGGACAAAAATGGTATAAAATTGGCCATAAAGGCTGAAAAAGACTTAGAATTGAGCAAAAGGGATTGGAAATAGGCCAAGCCAGTTTAGAAATAGGTAAGAGAAGCTGAAAACAGGCTAGAAATAGGCCAAAATAAGATAGGAATGATCAGCAATTGTTTAGAAATACCACAACCGAGATAAAATGGGTTAGAAAGGGATACAAATGTTTCAAAGGTAGTCAGGAGAGGGCAAAAATGGGTTAGAAGTGGCAAGCACTGGACGGAAATGGTTTGGGAATGGCCAAAGTGGCTTAAAAAGACTTAGAACTGGGCAAAAAAAGGGTTGGAAATAGCTCAAGCCAGTTTAGAAATAGCTAAGAAAAATCTTAAAATGGGCTAGAAATGGCAAGGAACTGTGCAGAAATACAGCAAAATGGCTTACAACTAATCAGAAACAGGCAAAAGAAGATAGAAAGGACAATCAATTGTTTAAAAACAGCCAAAAAAAAAGACTTAAAATAGGTTAGCAATGGGAAAAATGGGTTTGAAACAGCCAAAAGAGTCTTAAAACTGGTAAGAAATGGGCAAAAATAAGATAGGACTGACCAGCAATTGTTCAGAAATAGCCAAAAGACTTCAAATGGGTGAGAAAGGGACAAAAATGGTTTAAACCAAGTAGGGAAAGGGCAAGAAGCGGTTAGAAACGGCAAGAGATTGGTAAGAACAGGACAAAACCGGTTTGGAAACGGCCAAAAGGGCTTAAAAAGACTTCGAATTGGGCAAAAAAGGGTTAGAAGCAGGCCACGCCAGTTTAGAAAGAGCTAAGAAAAGCTTAAAACAGGCTGGAAATGGCAAGGAACTGTTCAGAAATACAGCAAAGTGGCTTACAACTAATAAGAACTGGACAAAAATAAGATCGAACAGGCCATCAATTGTTTAGAAATAGCCAAAAAAAAAAAGACTTAAAATGGGTTAGCAATGGGAAAAAATGGGTTAAAAACAGCCAAAAGAGTCTTAAAACTGGTAAGAAATGGGAGAAAATAAGATAGGAATGACCAGCAATTGTTCAGAAATAGCCAAAAGACTTCAAATGGGTAGAAAGGGACAAAAATGGTTTAAACCAAGTCGGGAAAGGGCAAAAAGGGGTTAGAAATGGCAAGAGATTGGTAAGAACAGGACAAAAATGGTATAAAATTGGCCATAAAGGCTGAAAAAGACTTAGAATTGAGCAAAAGGGGTTGGAAATAGGCCAAGCCAGTTTAGAAATAGGTAAGAGAAGCTGAAAACAGGCTAGAAATGGCATGGAACTGTTCAGAAATAGCCCAGAATGGCTTAAGCCTGGCAAGAAATAGGCCAAAATAAGATAGGAATGATCAGCAATTGTTTAGAAATACCACAACCGAGATAAAATGGGTTAGAAAGGGATACATATGTTTCAAAGGTAGTCAGGAGAGGGCAAAAATGGGTTAGAAGTGGCAAGAACTGGACGGAAATGGTTTGGGAATGGCCAAAGTGGCTTAAAAAGACTTAGAACTGGGCAAAAAAAGGGTTGGAAATAGCTCAAGCCAGTTTAGAAATAGCTAAGAAAAATCTTAAAATGGGCTAGAGAACTGTTCAGAAATAGAGCAAAATGGCTTACAACTAATCAGAAACAGGCAAAAGAAGATAGAAAGGACAATCAATTGTTTAAAAACAGCCAAAAAAAAAGACTTAAAACGGGTTAGCAATGGGAAAAATGGGTTTGAAACAGCCAAAAGAGTCTTAAAACTGGTAAGAAATGGGCAAAAATAAGATAGGACTGACCAGCAATTGTTCAGAAATAACCAAAAGACTTCAAATGGGTGAGAAAGGGACAAAAATGGTTTAAACCAAGTTGGGAAAGGGCAAAAAGGGGTTAGAAACGGCAAGAGATTGGTAAGAACTGGACAAAACCGGTTTGGAAACGGCCAAAAGGGCTTAAAAAGACTTCGAATTGGGCAAAAAAGGGTTAGAAGCAGGCCACGCCAGTTTAGAAAGAGCTAAGAAAAGCTTAAAACAGGCTGGAAATGGCAAGGAACTGTTCAGAAATACAGCAAAGTGGCTTACAACTAATAAGAACTGGACAAAAAGAAGATCGAACAGGCCATCAATTGTTTAGAAATAGCCAAAAAAAAAAGACTTAAAATGGGTTAGCAATGGGAAAAAATGGGTTAAAAACAGCCAAAAGAGTCTTAAAACCGGTAAGAAATGGGAGAAAATAAGATAGGACTGACCAGCAATTGTTCAGAAATAGCCAAAAGACTTCAAATGGGTAGAAATGGCCAAAAATGGTTTAAACCAAGTCGGGAAAGGGCAAAAAGGGGTTAGAAATGGCAAGAGATTGTTAAGAACAGGACAAAAATGGTATAAAATTGGCCATAAAGGCTGAAAAAGACTTAGAATTGAGCAAAAGGGGTTGGAAATAGGCCAAGCCAGTTTAGAAATAGGTAAGAGAAGCTGAAAACAGGCTAGAAATGGCATGGAACTGTTCAGAAATAGCCCAGAATGGCT
Source organism: Pezoporus flaviventris (assembly GCF_033815535.1). NCBI lineage: Eukaryota > Metazoa > Chordata > Aves > Psittaciformes > Psittacidae > Pezoporus > Pezoporus flaviventris. The sequence goes on along the minus strand of NW_026892878.1, from coordinate 120,059 downwards.
TAAGCCTGGCAAGAAATAGGCCAAAATAAGATAGGAATGATCAGCAATTGTTTAGAAAGAGCACAACCGAGATAAAATGGGTTAGAAAAGGATACATATGTTTCAAAGGTAGTCAGGAGAGGGCAAAAATGGGTTAGAAGTGGCAAGAACAGGACGGAAATGGTTTGGGAATGGCCAAAGTGGCTTAAAAAGACTTAGACCTGGGCAAAAAAAGGGTTGGAAATAGCTCAAGACAGTTTAGAAATAGCTAAGAAAAACTTAAAATAGGCTAGAAATGGCAAGGAACTGTTCAGAAATACAGCAAAGTGGCTTACAACTAATAAGAACTGGACAAAAAGAAGATCGAACAGGCCATCAATTGTTTAGAAATAGCCAAAAAAAAAAGACTTAAAATGGGTTAGCAATGGGAAAAAATGGGTTAAAAACAGCCAAAAGAGTCTTAAAACCGGTAAGAAATGGGCAAAAATAAGATAGGACTGACCAGCAATTGTTCAGAAATAGCCAAAAGACTTCAAATGGGTGAGAAAAGGACAAAAATGGTTTAAACCAAGTTGGGAAAGGGCAAAAAGGGGTTAGAAACGGAAAGAGATTGGTAAGAACAGGACAAAACCGGCTTGGAAACGGCCAAAAGGGCTTAAAAAGACTTAGAATTGGGCAAAAACGGGTTAGAAATGGGCCAAACCAGCTTAGAAAGAGCTAAGAAAAGCTTAAAAGCGGCTAGAAATGGCAAGGAACTGTTCAGTAATAGCCCAAAATGGCTTAAGCCTGGTAAGAAATGGGCAAAAAAAAGATAGGAATGACCAACAATTGTTTAGAAAGAGCACAAAGCAGATAAAATGGGTTAGAAATGGATAAAAATGTTTCAAAGGTAAGCAGGATAGGGCAACAAAGGATTAGAAGTGGCAAGAACTGGACGGAAATGGTTTGGGAATGGCCAAAGTGGCTTAAAAAGACTTAGAATTGGGCAAAAAAACAGTTAGAAATAGGCCAAGGCAGTTTAGAAAGAGCTAAGCAAAGCTTAAAAGAGGCTAGAAATGGCAAGGAACTGTTCAGAAATAGCCAAAAAAAAGACTTAAAAAGGGTAAGAAGCGATCAAAAGTAAGATATAAGTGGCCATCAACTGTTTAGAAATAGCAAAATAAAAAGACATAAAATGGGTTCGAAATTCCCAATTTTTATCAATAGCAAAAAGAGGCTTAAAACCGGTAAGAAAAGGGCAAATATGAAATAGAAATGTCCATGAGTTGTTTAGAAATAGCCAAAAAAACCCCTTGAAATTGGTTAGAAATGGGCAAAAAAGGGTTAGAAATTGCCAAAAATGGGTTAAACCAAGTTAGGAAAAGGCAAAAATGGGTTAGAAATAGCAAGAAATTGCTACAGAGCAAGCGGATTGCTAGTAACACCAGCCTTTTTCACTCTCATCACTACTGCGACCGCATTATGGCCCCTTACACATACTTTGGTAGCCTTGCAGAAAAAGCATAAAGAGAATTGTGCTTCCTTCTGTGAGCAGCATATGCAGAGGAGGAGATTTACCAAGGCAGAAACTGGAGCAAGACAGCGACTGAACCTCCTGAATATCTATTAACAGATACCAAGTTGAAAGGGCACTTACCCACTGCGACCCACGTTTGCCTCGGCTGCAGGTACACTCTGAAGTCTCTCTGGAATCCAGCATCAGAAACAGTGAGGTCAGACCCAAGGTATTCCTTCGAGATGCTCGTAACAATGCCACACGCCTGTTAAGAAACAGTCAAGCTCCAATGAGTGCTTCTGAAGAGTGCAAAGACCATGCTGGGGTTGTTTGAAACCTTGACGAGTGAAGCGTTTTGCCCTCAGCACGTCAGGTAAGCGAAACCCAAACACGCATTACTGCCAGACTAGTCAGCTACAACATCACATCTATAGAGAAGCAAGATCGGTACAAGTGCATGCGGACTAAGCACACCGTGATTGGATAGTTCAGGGTGCTACATGTGGTGCCAAGTTTCAGCACAGCTGGATTCTTACTAAATTTCGCTGCCCTTTAAGTCCTTCTCCCTTAACTGGGTCTAAACCCAGGCACTAGTTCTCCCAACTACAGCATCTAACTCATGTAATCACTTACTTTCCGTGCCCCAAATTAAGCAGTACCTAACTCAGCACATAACTCATTAAGCACGTAACTCAGGAGCCTTAAGAACTGGTTTGAGACACTCCCCTCTACTGCTGTGGAGTACTTAAGTCCTAAAGGATACTTGCCACAATACCACAACCACATGGAAGCATTCCATCACCTCCTGATACATAGAGACCTTGCGAGGACTGTTAACACCAGGCTTGCACAACTGCTTCCCTACCTTTGTAGAACCTATGAAACTAAGCCGCTGCAAACTGCTGCTGTAGTTAAAACAGTAAGTTGGGGTACCATGTGCCTACCAGAGAGTTCTGAAATCGAACCCTAAAAAGACATAAGTAAAGCAAGAAGAGGAAGGGGCCTGCTGGACACCTGCACAGACAGCACACGGCCAGGAGCCGGTCCACATAGGCAAGGGCAAAAACGGGTTAGAAATGGCAAGAGATTGGTAAGAACAGGACAAAAAAGGTTTGGAAAAGGCCAAAACGGCTTAAAAAAAGTTAGAATTGGGCAAAAAAAGAGTTAGAAATAGGCCAAGCCAGTTTAGAAAGAGCTAAGAAAAGCTTAAAACAGGCTAGAAATGGCAAGGAACTGTTCAGAAATACAGCAAAGTGGCTTAACACTAATAAGAACTGGACAAAAAGAACATCAAACAGGCCATCAATTGTTTAGAAATAGCCAAAAGAAAAAACTTAAAATGGGTTAGCAATGGGAAAAAATGGGTTAAAAACAGCTAAAAGAGTCTTAAAACCGGTAAGAAATGGGCAAAAGTAAGATAGGACGGACCAGCAATTGTTCAGAAATAACCAAAAGACTTCAAATGGGTAGAAAGGGACAAAAATGGTTTAAACCAAGTGGGGAAAGGGCAAAAAGGGGTTAGAAACGGAAAGAGATTGGTAAGAACAGGACAAAAATGGTATAAAATTGGCCATAAAGGCTGAAAAAGACTTAGAATTGAGCAAAAGGGGTTGGAAATAGGCCAAGCCAGTTTAGAAATAGGTAAGAGAAGCTGAAAACAGGCTAGAAATGGCATAGAACTGTTCAGAAATAGCCCAGAATGGCTTAAGCCTGGCAAGAAATAGGCCAAAATAAGATAGGAATGATCAGCAATTGTTTAGAAATAGCACAACCGAGATAAAATGGGTTAGAAAGGGATACATATGTTTCAAAGGTAGTCAGGAGAGGGCAAAAATGGGTTAGAAGTGGCAAGAACTGGACGGAAATGGTTTGGGAATGGCCAAAAGGGCTTAAAAAGACTTCGAATTGGGCAAAAAAGGGTTAGAAGCAGGCCACGCCAGTTTAGAAAGAGCTAAGAAAAGCTTAAATCAGGCTGGAAATGGCAAGGAACTGTTCAGAAATACAGCAAAGTGGCTTACAACTAATAAGAACTGGACAAAAAGAAGATCGAACAGGCCATCTATTGTTTAGAAATAGCCAAAAAAAAAAAGACTTAAAATGGGTTAGCAATGGGAAAAAATGGGTTAAAAACAGCCAAAAGAGTCTTAAAATCGGTAAGAAATGGGAGAAAATAAGATAGGAATGACCAGCAATTGTTCAGAAATAACCAAAAGACTTCAAATGGGTAGAAAGGGCCAAAAATGGTTTAAACCAAGTCGGGAAAGGGCAAAAAGGGGTTAGAAATGGCAAGAGATTGGTAAGAACAGGACAAAAATGGTATAAAATTGGCCATAAAGGCTGAAAAAGACTTAGAATTGAGCAAAAGGGATTGGAAATAGGCCAAGCCAGTTTAGAAATAGGTAAGAGAAGCTGAAAACAGGCTAGAAATAGGCCAAAATAAGATAGGAATGATCAGCAATTGTTTAGAAATACCACAACCGAGATAAAATGGGTTAGAAAGGGATACAAATGTTTCAAAGGTAGTCAGGAGAGGGCAAAAATGGGTTAGAAGTGGCAAGCACTGGACGGAAATGGTTTGGGAATGGCCAAAGTGGCTTAAAAAGACTTAGAACTGGGCAAAAAAAGGGTTGGAAATAGCTCAAGCCAGTTTAGAAATAGCTAAGAAAAATCTTAAAATGGGCTAGAAATGGCAAGGAACTGTGCAGAAATACAGCAAAATGGCTTACAACTAATCAGAAACAGGCAAAAGAAGATAGAAAGGACAATCAATTGTTTAAAAACAGCCAAAAAAAAAGACTTAAAATAGGTTAGCAATGGGAAAAATGGGTTTGAAACAGCCAAAAGAGTCTTAAAACTGGTAAGAAATGGGCAAAAATAAGATAGGACTGACCAGCAATTGTTCAGAAATAGCCAAAAGACTTCAAATGGGTGAGAAAGGGACAAAAATGGTTTAAACCAAGTAGGGAAAGGGCAAGAAGCGGTTAGAAACAGCAAGAGATTGGTAAGAACAGGACAAAACCGGTTTGGAAACGGCCAAAAGGGCTTAAAAAGACTTCGAATTGGGCAAAAAAGGGTTAGAAGCAGGCCACGCCAGTTTAGAAAGAGCTAAGAAAAGCTTAAAACAGGCTGGAAATGGCAAGGAACTGTTCAGAAATACAGCAAAGTGGCTTACAACTAATAAGAACTGGACAAAAATAAGATCGAACAGGCCATCAATTGTTTAGAAATAGCAAAAAAAAAAAAAGACTTAAAATGGGTTAGCAATGGGAAAAAATGGGTTAAAAACAGCCAAAAGAGTCTTAAAACTGGTAAGAAATGGGAGAAAATAAGATAGGAATGACCAGCAATTGTTCAGAAATAGCCAAAAGACTTCAAATGGGTAGAAAGGGACAAAAATGGTTTAAACCAAGTCGGGAAAGGGCAAAAAGGGGTTAGAAATGGCAAGAGATTGGTAAGAACAGGACAAAAATGGTATAAAATTGGCCATAAAGGCTGAAAAAGACTTAGAATTGAGCAAAAGGGGTTGGAAATAGGCCAAGCCAGTTTAGAAATAGGTAAGAGAAGCTGAAAACAGGCTAGAAATGGCATGGAACTGTTCAGAAATAGCCCAGAATGGCTTAAGCCTGGCAAGAAATAGGCCAAAATAAGATAGGAATGATCAGCAATTGTTTAGAAATACCACAACCGAGATAAAATGGGTTAGAAAGGGATACATATGTTTCAAAGGTAGTCAGGAGAGGGCAAAAATGGGTTAGAAGTGGCAAGAACTGGACGGAAATGGTTTGGGAATGGCCAAAGTGGCTTAAAAAGACTTAGAACTGGGCAAAAAAAGGGTTGGAAATAGCTCAAGCCAGTTTAGAAATAGCTAAGAAAAACTTAAAATAGGCTAGAAATGGCAAGGAACTGTTCAGAAATACAGCAAAGTGGCTTACAACTAATAAGAACTGGACAAAAAGAAGATCGAACAGGCCATCAATTGTTTAGAAATAGCCAAAAAAAAAAGACTTAAAATGGGTTAGCAATGGGAAAAAATGGGTTAAAAACAGCCAAAAGAGTCTTAAAACCGGTAAGAAATGGGAGAAAATAAGATAGGACTGACCAGCAATTGTTCAGAAATAGCCAAAAGACTTCAAATGGGTGAGAAAAGGACAAAAATGGTTTAAACCAAGTTGGGAAAGGGCAAAAAGGGGTTAGAAACGGAAAGAGATTGGTAAGAACAGGACAGAACCGGCTTGGAAACGGCCAAAAGGGCTGAAAAAGACTTAGAATTGGGCAAAAAAGGGTCAGAAATAGGCCAAACCAGCTTAGAAAGAGCTAAGAAAAGCTTAAAAGAGGCTAGAAATGGCAAGGAACTGTTCAGAAATAGCCCAAAATGGCTTAAGCCTGGTAAGAAATGGGCAAAAGAAAGACAGGAATGACCAACAATTGTTTAGAAAGAGCACAAAGCAGATAAAATGGGTTAGAAATGGATAAAAATGTTTCAAAGGTAAGCAGGATAGGGCAACAAAGGATTAGAAGTGGCAAGAACTGGACGGAAATGGTTTGGGAATGGCCAAAGTGGCTTAAAAAGACTTAGAATTGGGCAAAAAAACCAGTTAGAAATAGGCCAAGGCAGTTTAGAAAGAGCTAAGCAAAGCTTAAAATAGGCTAGAAATGGCAAGGAACTGTTCAGAAATAGCCAAAAAAAAGACTTAAAAAGGGTAAGAAGCGATCAAAAGTAAGTTATAAGTGGCCATCAACTGTTTAGAAATAGTAAAATAAAAAGACATAAAATGGGTTCGAAATTCCCAATTTTTATCAATAGCAAAAAGAGGCTTAAAACCAGTAAGAAAAGGTCAAATATGAAATAGAAATGTCCATGAGTTGTTTAGAAATAGCCAAAAAAACCCCTTGAAATGGGTTAGAAATGGGCAAAAAAGGGTTAGAAATGGCCAAAAATGGGTTAAACCAAGTTAGGAAAAGGCAAAAATGGGTTAGAAACTAAGCCGCTGCAAACTGCTGCTGTAGTTACACAGTAAGTCGGGGTAGCATGTACCTACCAGAGAGTTCTGAAATCGAACCCTAAAAAGACATAAGTAAAGCAAGAAGAGGAAGGGGCCTGCTGGACACCTGCACAGACAGCACACGGCCAGGAGCCGGTCCACATAGGCAAGGGCAAAAACGGGTTAGAAATGGCAAAAGATTGGTAAGAACAGGACAAAAAAGGTTTGGAAATGGCCAAAACGGCTTAAAAAAAGTTAGAATTGGGCAGAAAAGGGTTAAAAATAGCTCAAGCCAGTTTTGAAAGAGTTAAGAAAAGCTTAAAACAGCCTAGAAATGGCCAGGAAGTGCTCAGAAATAAGCCAAAATGGCTTAAAGCCAGTGAGAAACGGGGAAAAATAAGATGGAGGTGGCCATCAATTTTTTAGAAATAGACAAAAAAAGACTTAAAATGGGTTAGCAATAGGAAAAATGGGTTAGAAACAGCCAAAACAGTCTTAAAACTGGTAAGAAATGGGCAAAAATAAGACTGACCAGCAATTGTTCAGAAATAGCAGCAGAGCACATAAGGATTCTGCTTGTTCTCAACAGCTTGAGACTTGAAATCATTTAGCATAAACATAGAAGCCCTTAAGATACCCACTCTGGTAACTCGATGCACCTCCTGTTACAAGCACCCTGCAACACAGATCGGGATCAGGATCAGCTCCCTCACAATGCTGTCTCTGCGTCTAGAACACCAAGCAGTTATGAAGAAACCTGATGCATTTACTGGAGCAAGGCCGGTATCCAAACAGGAGGAAACCAGGGGAGCAGCAGCAACCGATGTCCTCGCTGACCGACTCAACAGGAAGGCTGTGATGAGCTGGGTGGGCTCCCCTAGAGCACAACGCGGCAAGGTCTATTAGCAGAACAAAAGGAGAGCAATGAGCCTTGCCCTGCTGCACACCTCACTCATTTCGTGGAGAGAGGACCGCAGGCTCCAGGTGTTTCAGCACCTTAAAGCTACGTTGAACAGCCTCATTTCCAAAACAACGGCAACTTTAGATCAGAGGAAATAAACAGGGAATTCCTTGGCTACTTTCTAAACGGGTATTTCTCTCTTCGCCCCTTTCCCCACTCATGAAGGCACAGTGTGAATCACGCCCCCCACCCCGTGTCTTTACTCCCCCCGGCACCGAGCACCGGGCGCTGTGAGGCTTCCCGCGCCGGGCTCCCAGCGGGCAGGAGACGTCCCTCTGCGCCCGCCCAAGGCCTCCCCGCTCGCCCCGGACCCCCGGTGGGCCCGGATCTCACCCGCTGCCGCCGCTGCCGGGACCGGACCCTGCCCGCCGCCATGCTGCTCCCGGGCGCTGCGCATGCGGCACCGACACGGCGCCGGGGGGACCGGAGCCGGCGCGGGAACACCGGGCTGCGGCCACGAGCACCCCAACCTGCGGCCCTGCCGGCCATTGCTCACCGGAAGCCAGCAGCCACCACGTGACACAGCCCACTTCCGGGGACAGCTGCGGGGACAAAGGGAGCAGCACGGCTCATGCGCGGAGCCCGGGCTGCAGTACCCAGCTCTGGACACAGGATGGCAGCAGCGAGAGCGCCGGCGCCACACCGCCCCCCCCAGCCCATCATAGTGTGATCGTTACGGGATCACTGGGGGGTCTCTATGAGCGTCTGCCGACTGCTGCCCATCTCTGCCACGGCTCCTTGATGCAAGGCTACTTCCATCACGTTGACAACTGCTTCATAAGGGATATCTGAAAAAACAACTGCAAAATTGTCACTGAATTGCTAAAAACCAACTCAGTTAATACCCACGCAACTTTATATCTCTAAAGACAAATGATGAGCGCAGAACTTGTAACCTCCATCCCAAGAAAATGCATAAGCTGTACCTCTAATCATAGTACACATAGACTTGCATTATAGATACTCCAGCTGGCCCAGCTACAGGGCATGAGCAGAGCAACCCCAAGGCAAACACACACACACCCCCGCACACACACAAAGAACACTACAGAATCCGTGACACGGAAAATAGAGAAAAAACTAGAGAGGCAGACTGCCTCCCAGAAGGAACACAGCATATGCCCAGATCACCAGCACAGCCCCACGAGCAACTCAACGGGGATCCTCAGGAGCCCGAGAACAGGGCCCGAAATGTCCACGTAATTCCAAAATCAACCACAAAACCTGACAGGATGGACATGCAAAAAGCCCAGCTTCAAGACCTACAAACATGAAAATACACACACAATGTCCTAACCAGGGAAATGGGATGCCAAGAGAACAGAGACACAAAAGCAGTCTGGAGACACTCAGATACTCTGACTCAGACACTAACTCTACATATACTATCACATCCACTCCCAAGAAGACTCTCTGGGCCTGTCTCATTAATTACAAGCTTATTCCCAGAGCTCTTCTGTCCATTCACACAGATCATCAAGAGGAGAGAACTACACTGTCAGGAGGAAAACCCATTACATATGTTACAGAGTTCAAGAACTCCAGATAAGAGAAAACCACAGACCAACAGAGAACTCTTAACTAGTCCATTAACATAGGAAGCTACAGAGATGGTGAAGCATACACTAAAGGATACTTCTCATGGTTGCTTATCTTACCAACCCCAAGGACCCTGGGAAGACCATCAGCAAACCAGCTCCGACAATCATCATGGCAGTGCGAGGTGGCAGGCCCAACCTCAGCGGGTGTCCCCGCGCAGGCAACATTCACCTGGTTGGGATGAGCTTCTGCCTCCCTCACATAGCATGAGACTCAGGCTTTCATACTCACAAAAATGCACGCTCATTCTGACACAGGGGGCCAGCCTATGTCAGAAGAAGTAGTGAGCACTATCTAGAAAGGTCTTGAAGGGTCTGAACTTTTCCAGGCAGTTCTAAAGCAGAAATTTCTGGGTAGGAACCAAAGCTAGACTTTTCTGGAAAATCTGAAGCAGAGCACTCCAGGAAGGAGCCAAAGACAAAAAACAGTGCTTGCCTGTCTTTCTGTGTTTCACCACGGACCATTACCTATTGTTCCTGACATGAAACCCCAGACTTGAGCCCCACAAATGGCACCTTTTCATCCTGGCATTTAACTCTCAGGCACTACCTTCACTACTGTTAACCAATTGATGATACCAGGTACAAGCCCTACTGTGCTTTATGCTTGTAAAACTGGAAAGGAATTTTCTAGCCGTCACTTAGTTGACTGATGCAAGGGGTCAGGATCCAAACAACAGTGCCAGAAGAATGCCCTGAGCACCTTGTGCTCAATGAGCAATGAGTATATCAAGACCTGAAGAGGTGCTGATACAGAACACAGACCTCTTGTACTATTTAACAGTCAAGCTGGAGCTGCCCTGCCCACAGTTATACTGCTGAGTAGCCCACTGCCTTTCCCTCGGCCCCATGCCACATTTCAAACCCCTTCCTACTATCTTGACAGTGTACCTCAATCTTCTTATCCCAAACAAGAGTTCCTCTACTTAGTTTCCATAGTGCCGTGGTCTCCAGACAGGCCCAATGTTGCAAACTCACACATCGAAGTCCTGAGATCTTGCCACAGTTGCCGAGTTTCTCTTCAACATCTGCAACAACAAACAAATGGGAACACACCACGCTGGCTGTCAGTAGCCCCATCCCAGCCAACACCACCAGCCTGTTCCATAACAACCCTCTTCCTCCTCCTATGCTCCTCAACATTGTGCTCTCATGCTCCAAATTGATTGCAGAGTCTGATGCCGGGCTTTCTCTTGCCTTCCACAACCTAGGAGTACGAGAGAGACAAATTACCATGGTGCTTGCATGCTAACCCACAACCCCTATTGTTACCACCATGCCTCACCTCACACACTCACGTGACTCCAGATTTAGAAGGCAGAACCTGCAATACCAAACACAAATACTAAACCCCTCTGCCATGATATTCTCAACTTTGAGCAGCCACCCCCACACACAACCCTTTTATCTTCTCACAGCCCTCCTTGGTTTAGGTCTTCACCTCTCCCGAGTTGGCTGCAGCACCTGAAAAACATGTAGAAGCACACAGATAAGGTTCCAAACTGCAGCCATGCCTCCCCAAGTCCCATCTCCCTCTCCGGTCACTTTACTGCTCATGCACTGACATTCGCAGGTCTGCAGGTCTTCTTCAAGCCTGAGCACTGCCTACAGAAAACAACAGCAAGGGATGTTTTAATTTCATAAAAATTATAAGACACTCAGTTGCTGATTCAGTCTGCAAAATATAGCTCACCTTGCTCAAGTCAGCTCTAGGTCACAGGTCTCACTTAGGTCCTTGTTCTGCACCTCCAAATTAAAAATACACAGCAAGTCAATAGCCCCCCAGGAGAATAAGGCCTAACTTCCTTCTGACACAACAAGTTTACCCACCTGGTACCTTCAACTCTGCACAACCCTCCTCCATCAGCCTCTCACACGTGGCTAACCATCTCGCCATTTCCAAGAACAACCTGGCATTAGTCACCACAATGCCAAGCAAAAGATAATTCTGCCTCTATGTCTCAGGCCAGATTCACACCGACACTTAGGTTAACATGCATACACAGACTGACATTCAGACAATCTCAACACAGACCCTCACACCCTCTGGCTCAGACATTAAAACTCCAGATATACTATCATACCCACTCCCAAGTAGACTCTCTGGCCCTGACACATTAATTACAAGCTCATTCCCAGAGCTCTTCTGCCCATTGACAGGAATTATCAAGATAGAGAGCTACACTGTGATTATAAAAACTCACTACACATGTTCCAGAGTTCAAGAATTCCAGGTGAGGGATAACTAGAGACAAATGGAGAACACTTAACTAGTTCATTATTGCAGAAAACTGTACAGATAGCAAAGCATGCTTCTCAGGGTTCCTTATCTTACCAACCCCAAGGACCCTGGGAAGACCATCAGCAAACCAGCTCCGACAATCGTCATGGCAGTGCGAGGTGGCAGGCCCAACCTTAGCGGGCGTCCCCGCGCAGGCAACCTTCACCTGGCTGGCATGAGCTTCTGCCTCCCTCACACAGCATGAGGCTCGGGCTTTCATACTCACAAAAACGCACGCTCGTTGCTACGCAGGGGGCCAGCCCACGGCGCAAGAAGCGGCCAACCGTATCTAGGAAGGTCTCCCAGGGTCAGGACTTCTCCAGGCACTTCTAAAGCACAACTCTCGGGCTAGGAACCAAAGCTGGAATTTTTGGGGAGCAGCCAAAGCAGAACACTGCAAGAAGGAGCCAAAGAGGACAAACAGTACTTTCTATCTTTGAGTGTTTCATCAAGGACCATTACCTATAGTCCCTGACACGACACCCCAGACTTGAGCCCCACAAATAGCACCTTTTCATCGTGGCATGTAACTCTCAGGCACTACCTATGCGAAAACTGACCATTCTCCTCCCAGGCACCTCCAAGCGTCTTCTCAGACATTCTGGCTCAAATACTACATTGGAATGATACATCTCAAACCCTTCCTGCCATTCTGACATTGTCCCCCACCCCTTCGCCTCTTAAAGGAGTCCCTCTACTAAGCGTCCATAGTGCCATGGGTCTCGAGGCAGCCTCCCTGCTCAGAAGTCCCATGGCAGACACCAGCCATGTTTCAGCCACTGCCAAGTTCCTCTTCATCATCTGCCAGAAACAAAGAAATAAAGGGTAACATGCTGCGCAGGCCGTCATCTCCACCACTCCAGCCATCGATGCCAGCCTCTTCTGCAACTCTGCCTTCTTAGTATTACGTTCACCTTGTACTAATCTATTGCAAAATACGATGCTGGGCTTCTCCTCTCCTCCAGGACCTAGAAGTACAATAGAGAGAATCGACCATGGTGCCTGCAAAAAGTGACGGACCCCCAAAACCACTATTGTTACCTGTCTGCCTCACCTCAAACACTCATCTGACTTCAGAGATAGAAGGGAGGACCTGCAATAACAAACATAAGTACTGAACCCTGTGCCATGTTATTCTCAGCTCTGAGGCACCACTCACGCAGACAAGCCTTCTACCTTCTCCCAGCCCTCCGCAGTTGGCAGCTTGACCTCTCTCGAGTTACTTGTGGCACCTAAAAACAAAATTGAAACAGGCACACACAGATAGAAAAATAGAAGCTGCAGCCGACCCTGAAATAAGTTACTACTTGGGTGTTTCAAGCATAGTTCACCTTGACTGAGTCCTCTGAATGGTAGTTTTCAGCTAGACAGCGAGAGTGAGTTTGAGCCAGGGAGCCTTATCCAAGTAGTTTGAACCAGAACTTCTGTGATACAGTCAGTAAGAGATTTATGTGGATGTATGAGCCAGTCAGTGTCAGACTGAGCCTAAGTGAGTGTGAGGCAAAATCTGAGCCAGAGAGTGTCTGTGCAATTTAAACGCAAGAATGAGTGTGAACCAGTCTGTGTGAGAAGGAACCTGCATGGTCTAGGGAGTCTTGAATGTGAATTAAACCACAGAAAGAAAGCCAGAAAATGAAAGCTGGGGAGCAGCCAATGAACCAGAGGCAGGTAAAATAAGACCCAGCTGTGGATTGTTAGGGTGTTTTTATCCCAGCTGGGGGTTTGCCCCACCCCTAACCCAGGGCACTGAGGGAAGGGTTGTGGGGGACACCCTCACTCTATAACACAGTCAAGCTGTAGCAGCCCTACCCACGTAAGCTCATGCTGCAAAGTAACCCCCTGTCTTCCCCTCAGCCCCATGCTACACTTCAAACTCCTTCCTGCCCTCCTGACCTTGTCTCTCACCCTCCCGTCCCAACCAGCAATCCTTCTACTTAACTTCCATAGTGCCATGGGTCTCATGGATGTTCAGGACACCCACATCAAAGTCTTGGGATCTTGCCACAGCTACCAAGTTACTCTGTCTAACCTGCAACAAAGGAACCAAGAGGAACACCATGTGCTGGCCATCATCATCACCACCACCCCACCCACCAATACTGACCTAGTCTGTAAAAGCCCTCTTCTTCCTTCAAAGCTCCTCAACATTATGTTTTCCTGTTCCAATCCCATAGTAGAGTCCAACACTGAGCCTCTCCTTCTCTCCAGGTCCTAGGAGTGCAATAGAGACAAATGACCACAGTGCTTAGAAAAAGTGCCCAACCTCACAACCCTTCTCCTTGCCTCCCCAACTCACCTCAAGCACTCATCTGACTCCAATGGAAGAAGGCAGCCCCTGCAACACCAAATACAAATAATTGAACCCCTTTGCCATGCTTTTCTCAAATCTAAACCACCAAACACACCCAGACAACCCCCTTACCTTCTCACGGCCCTCCTCAATTTGCAGCTTCACCTCTCTGGAGTTACCTGCAACACCTACAAAAGAAATGGAAACAAAGAAATGGAAACAAGGACACACAAAGAGATATAGAAGCTGCACCCTTGCCTCAGCAACTACCATTTCTCTCTCCTGTTATTTCACTACTCATCCACTAAACTTCAAAGGTTTTCCATCCCTTTATTCTAACATGTACACCCCTTAGGAAAACACTAACAAGAAAGAAAAAATACAGTTTTATGAAAATGACAAGGCCATGAAATAAGTTGTTACTTGGGTGTTTTAAGCGTGGCTCACCTTGGCTAAATAACCTGAATGTCTTTTTTCACTTAAAATGTGAAAGCAAGTCTGAGCCAGGGAGTCTGTGTTAGCCTCAATGTATGATTTGTGTGGATGTGTGAGTCAGTGAATGCTAGGTTGAGCCTAAGTCTGAGCTGGAGTGTCTGTGCAGTTTAAATACATGAGACTGAACCAGCCTGTGTGGAAAGAAACCCATGTGAGTCTGAGCCCCAGAATCTGAGACACAAAAACCCTATGTGCTCTGAAACCAAATATAGTTCAAAATCTAACTGAATAAAAGCGAAGCTGTGTAGTCTGTGAAATTTGAATGCAAATCTAAAACAAAAAAAAGAAAGCCAAAAAGTTCAAGCCAGAAAGCAACCAAGAAACCAAACCCAGATAAAAAAGACCCAGCTGTACCTTGTCAGGCTGTTTTTATCCTGGCTGGTGATTTGCCCCACCCCTGAGCCAGGGAATTGAGGGAGGGGTTGTGGGTAGGGCCTGGGGTATATAAGGCAGAGCTTCGAAACAAAGGAGCTTCTTTAAACTTTGGCTCTTTCCAAGGTAAGGTCTCTGGGGTGTTTTGTGTTTTTAATGTTTTGTTTTGTTTTTGTAATTTTTAAAAATTTTTTTTCTTTAGGTCTAAGTTTTAAGTTGCCAGAATGTTTATGTGTCCATGTGCCACTGAAGTCTTTTGTGCTGTGATTTTCTTTGAGGTGTTATTGTTATTGCTGGTACTAAGCTAAGTGTTTTTCTTTTGTTGCTTTCAGCCACAGAAGTAATGGCAGAAGTTGGTTTTGGTTTATGTTCTTGTTAAGGGGATTTTGTTTCTGTTCTTTTTTGTGTATAGTGGTCATGGCTGTGGTTACTGAACAAGCATACAGGTTATGTGGTTAAGAGCTTTTGTAAGAGTGCTTTTGGGTCTGTGGTATTACAAAATCTAAGTTCGATGCTTAGGTTTACAGAAGACCAAAAGGGAATATTATTATTGTTTTGGGATGAGGCTGTTAAAGCAATGGTGGTATTTGGCAGAGAAAGGTCTAAGAATGTTTTTTAGTTAGCTCATTTATTATGTTAAAAGTCTAAAGTATAGGAGACGCTGGTTCTTTACACTCTGCATGTAGTTAAGATTTCAGAGTATTTCTTTTTAATTGTTTGCCTTTAAAATGTTATATGCCTACTTTTTTGTTTGGGTTTTTTTCCTATTGTTATTGCAGATGAGAGAAATGAATTGGGTGGATGCTTTTAACACCCAGGTGTCTAGTATGAGACACCTGAGCAATAAGTATTATTTGAGACTTAAGTCACTATAAAAACAAAGCAGGAAGACTACTTTTTGGCAGAAGAGGGGTGGGGAACAGCATCAGAAGAGCAGGAATAGGTCTGAAATGTGCCATAAAGATGACAAAACCGAAATAGGCTGTTTTATAGCACCATCTCACAGTGGGCAAAGTAATACAGCTTGACTGTTTCAATGAGTGCATTTGATTGTGATCTGTGTTGGCGCTTCCACATCACTGCTAAAACTAAAGGTGGTAAGCCTGTTGTTTGGACGCGTTCTTTCTATTCAGACTGATTACATTGGTTATTTAAAAGTGGGCTAAGTATTTGTTTTCAGTGCTTGTAATAGTTAAGGAAAGAACATACTTTGTTTCAGACACCTCAGCAATAGTCTTCTGAGGCACTGCTCCAGTTTCCTTTTCCAGTTGTGAAAAGGTGAGGGTTTATTTTGGAGCCTGTTGTCTCAGTGTTTAGAAGAACACAGCAAAGGGGTTCAGTTTTGGGTTTGGTATTGCAGGTCTTGTCCTGGACCTTTGGAGTCAGATGAGAGCTTGTGGTGAGTCACGGAAGTAAGGAGAAGGATTGTAGGCTGGGTCAGTTTTGCAAGAACCATGGTCATTGGATTTTTTTGCTCTTCTAGGGCATGGAGAGCAGGAGACGCTTGGAATCAGACTGTGGAACGGCTTTGGGACAGGCAAGCGCAGCGTTGAGGAGCTTTGGAGGAGGCCGAGGTTTGGTAAGGAACAGGCCGGGCGGGATGGCTGGGGTGGTGGAGATGAGGGCCACCACAGGCTGTTCCCTGTTTTTGGTTTGTTTCTGCAGATGATGAAGAGGAACTTGTCAGCGTCTGCAGCATGGCTGGCGTCTGCCGTGGGAGTTCTGAGCAGTGAGGTTGCTTCGAGACGCATGGAACTATGCAAGCTAAGTAGAGGGATCGCTTTAGGAGGCAAGGGGGTGGGAGACAGCGTCAGAATGGCAGGAAGGCGTTTGAGATGTATCATTCCAATGTAGTGTTTGATCCAGAATGTCTGAGAAGACGCTTGGAGGTGGCTGGGAGGGGAATGGTCAGTTTTAGTGAAGGTAGTGCCTGGGAGTTAAATACCAGGATGAAAAGGTGCCATTTGTGGGGCTTAAGTCTGGGGTGTCGTGTCTGGGACAGTAGGTAAGGGTCCTTGGTGAAGCAGGCAAGGGTGGGAAAGTAGTGTTTGTTGCCTTTGGCTCCTCGCCGAGAGTTGTGCTGTGGCTGCTTCAGGCGAGGTCCAGCTTTGGTTCCTAGCCCGAGAGTTGTGCTTTAGAAGTGCCTGGAGAAGTCCTGACCCTGGGAGACCTTCCTAGATACGGTTGGCCGCTTCTTGCGCCGTGGGCTGGCCCCCTGCGTAGCAACGAGCGTGCGTTTTTGTGAGTATGAAAGCCCGAGCCTCATGCTGTGTGAGGGAGGCAGAAGCTCATGCCAGCCAGGTGAAGGTTGCCTGCGCGGGGACGCCCGCTAAGGTTGGGCCTGCCACCTCGCACTGCCATGATGATTGTCGGAGCTGGTTTGCTGATGGTCTTCCCAGGGTCCTTGGGGTTGGTAAGATAAGGAACCATGAGAAGCATGCTTTGCTATCTCTATAGTTTTTTTTTGTCTTAATAAGCTAGCTGTGAGTTTTCTGCTTGTCTCTGGTTTTCTGTCACGTAGATTTCTTGAACTGTGGAACGTATGTGGTGGGGTTTTATAATCACAGTGCAGCTCTCTCCTCTTGATGAGCTGTGTGAATGGAGAGGAGAGGTCTGAGAATAAGCTTGTAATTAATGACGCAGGCCCAGAGAGCCTGCTTGGGAGTGGGTGGGATAGTCTACGTAGAGTTAGTGTCTGAGCCAGAGGGTGTGAGGGTCTGGGTTGAGACTGTCTGAATCAGAGCCTGTGTATGCCTGTCAACCTAAGGGTCAGTGTGAGCTTGGGCTGAGACTTGGAGGCAGAATAAGCTTTTGCTTGGCATTGCTGTGAATAAGGCCTGGTTGCTCTTGCAGATGGTGAGCTGGTTAGCCACGTGTGAGAGGCTGATGGAGGAGGGTTGAGCCGAGTGATGGAACCAGGTGAGTCAATCTGTGGTGTCAGAAGCAAATTCCAGTTTATTCTCCTGGTGGGATTATGACTTGCTGTGTGTTTTGAATTTGGAGGTGCGAAGCGAGCTGGGTGCCCCAGAGCTGTCCTGGACTCGGTGAGTTCCGCTTGGCAGAGTGAAGCAGCAATTGGTGGAGCGTCTTATGGTTTTTGTGAAATGAAAACCAGCTCTTCCTGTTGTGTTCTGCAGGCGGTGCCCAGGCTCAAAGAAGAGAAGGGAAGGCGTGCAAAGTCCAGCGGAGGAGTAGCAGAGTGATGGGAGAGGCAGTGGGGACTTGGTGAGGGGAGGGTGTTACTTTGAACCTTCTCTCAGGGTTTATCTGTTTGCCTTGGTGTTTCAGGTGCTGCAGACAACTCAGGCGAGGTAAAGGTGCCAATGTTGGAGGGCTGTGAGGAGGTAAGGGGTTTGCGTGTGTGTGCGGTAGCTTAGAATCGAGAAGAACATGTTCAGTGCTTTTAGTATTTGTGTTTGGTATTGCAGGTCTTGCCCTGGATCTTTGGAGTAGGATGAGTGCTCGAGTTGAGTGAGGGAGGTAAGAAGAAGGATTGTGGGGTCGGTCACTTTTGCAAGAACCGTGGTCATTGTCTTCTGTTGCACTCCTAGAGCACGGAGGGCAGGAGAGACCCCAGGTCACTCTGTGGAACGGCTTTGGGACAGGCAAGCGCAGCGTTGAGGAGCTTTGGAGGAGGCCGAGGTTTGGTAAGGAACAGGCCGGGCGGGATGGCTGGGGTGGTGGAGATGAGGGCCACCACAGGCTGTTCCCTGTTTTTGGTTTGTTTCTGCAGATGATGAAGAGGAACTTGTCAGCGTCTGCAGCATGGCTGGCGTCTGCCGTGGGAGTTCTGAGCAGTGAGGTTGCTTCGAGACGCGTGGAACTATGCAAGCTAAGTAGAGGGATCGCTTTAGGAGGCGAGGGGGTGGGAGACAGCGTCAGAATGGCAGGAAGGCGTTTGAGATGTATCATTCCAATGTAGTGTTTGATCCAGAATGTCTGAGAAGACGCTTGGAAGTGCCTGGGAGGGGAATGGTCAGTTTCAGCGTAGGTAGTGCCTGAGAGTTAAATGCCAGGATGAGAAGGTGCCCTTTGTGGGGCTTAAGTCTGGGGTGTCGTGTCAGGGACAGTAGGTAAGGGTCCTTGGTGAAGCAGGCAAGGGTGGGAAAGTAGTGTTTGTTGCCTTTGGCTCCTCGCCGAGAGTTGTGCTGTGGCTGCTTCAGGCGAGGTCCAGCTTTGGTTCCTAGCCCGAGAGTTGTGCTTTAGAAGTGCCTGGAGAAGTCCTGACCCTGGGAGACCTTCCTAGATACGGTTGGCCGCTTCTTGCGCCGTGGGCTGGCCCCCTGCGTAGCAACGAGCGTGCGTTTTTGTGAGTATGAAAGCCCGAGCCTCATGCTGTGTGAGGGAGGCAGGAGCTCATGCCAGCCAGGTGAAGGTTGCCTGCGCGGGGACGCCCGCTAAGGTTGGGCCTGCCACCTCGCACTGCCATGACGATTGTCGGAGCTGGTTTGCTGATGGTCTTCCCAGGGTCCTTGGGGTTGGTAAGATAAGGAACCATGAGAAGCATGCTTTGCTATCTCTATAGTTTTTTTTTGTCTTAATAAGCTAGCTGTGAGTTTTCTGCTTGTCTCTGGTTTTCTGTCACGTAGATTTCTTGAACTGTGGAACGTATGTGGTGGGGTTTTATAATCACAGTGCAGCTCTCTCCTCTTGATGAGCTGTGTGAATGGAGAGGAGAGGTCTGAGAATAAGCTTGTAATTAATGACGCAGGCCCAGAGAGCCTGCTTGGGAGTGGGTGGGATAGTCTACGTAGAGTTAGTGTCTGAGCCAGAGGGTGTGAGGGTCTGGGTTGAGACTGTCTGAATCAGAGCCTGTGTATGCCTGTCAACCTAAGGGTCAGTGTGAGCTTGGGCTGAGACTTGGAGGCAGAATAAGCTTTTGCTTGGCATTGCTGTGAATAAGGCCTGGTTGCTCTTGCAGATGGTGAGCTGGTTAGCCACGTGTGAGAGGCTGATGGAGGAGGGTTGAGCCGAGTGATGGAACCAGGTGAGTCAATCTGTGGTGTCAGAAGCAAATTCCAGTTTATTCTCCTGGTGGGATTATGACTTGCTGTGTGTTTTGAATTTGGAGGTGCGAAGCGAGCTGGGTGCCCCAGAGCTGTCCTGGACTCGGTGAGTTCCGCTTGGCAGAGTGAAGCAGCAATTGGTGGAGCGTCTTATGGTTTTTGTGAAATGAAAACCAGCTCTTCCTGTTGTGTTCTGCAGGCGGTGCCCGGGCTCAAAGAAGAGAAGGGAAGGCGTGCAAAGTCCAGCGGAGGAGTAGCAGAGTGATGGGAGAGGCAGTGGGGACTTGGTGAGGGGAGGGTGTTACTTTGAACCTTCTCTCAGGGTTTATCTGTTTGCCTTGGTGTTTCAGGTGCTGCAGACAACTCAGGCGAGGTAAAGGTGCCAATGTTGGAGGGCTGTGAGGAGGTAAGGGGTTTGCGTGTGTGTGCGGTAGCTTAGAATCGAGAAGAACATGTTCAGTGCTTTTAGTATTTGTGTTTGGTATTGCAGGTCTTGCCCTGGATCTTTGGAGTAGGATGAGTGCTCGAGTTGAGTGAGGGAGGTAAGAAGAAGGATTGTGGGGTCGGT
The DNA here is from genome assembly GCF_033815535.1 of Pezoporus flaviventris. NCBI lineage: Eukaryota > Metazoa > Chordata > Aves > Psittaciformes > Psittacidae > Pezoporus > Pezoporus flaviventris. The sequence continues at coordinate 100,032 of NW_026892878.1, read as the reverse complement.
CACTTTTGCAAGAACCGTGGTCATTGTCTTCTGTTGCACTCCTAGAGCACGGAGGGCAGGAGAGACCCCAGGTCACTCTGTGGAACGGCTTTGGGACAGGCAAGCGCAGCGTTGAGGAGCTTTGGAGGAGGCCGAGGTTTGGTAAGGAACAGGCCGGGCGGGATGGCTGGGGTGGTGGAGATGAGGGCCACCACAGGCTGTTCCCTGTTTTTGGTTTGTTTCTGCAGATGATGAAGAGGAACTTGTCAAGGTCTGCAGCATGGCTGGCGTCTGCCGTGGGAGTTCTGAGCAGTGAGGTTGCTTCGAGACGCGTGGAACTATGCAAGCTAAGTAGAGGGACTGCTTTAGGAGGCGAGGGGGTGGGAGACAATGTCAGAATGGCAGGAAGGCGTTTGAGATGTATCATTCCAATGTAGTGTTTGATCCAGAATGTCTGAGAAGACGCTTGGAAGTGCCTGGGAGGGGAATGGTCAGTTTCAGCGTAGGTAGTGCCTGAGAGTTAAATGCCAGGATGAGAAGGTGCCCTTTGTGGGGCTTAAGTCTGGGGTGTCGTGTCAGGGACAGTAGGTAAGGGTCCTTGGTGAAGCAGGCAAGGGTGGGAAAGTAGTGTTTGTTGCCTTTGGCTCCTCGCCGAGAGTTGTGCTGTGGCTGCTTCAGGCGAGGTCCAGCTTTGGTTCCTAGCCCGAGAGTTGTGCTTTAGAAGTGCCTGGAGAAGTCCTGACCCTGGGAGACCTTCCTAGATACGGTTGGCCGCTTCTTGCGCCGTGGGCTGGCCCCCTGCGTAGCAACGAGCGTGCGTTTTTGTGAGTATGAAAGCCCGAGCCTCATGCTGTGTGAGGGAGGCAGGAGCTCATGCCAGCCAGGTGAAGGTTGCCTGCGCGGGGACGCCCGCTAAGGTTGGGCCTGCCACCTCGCACTGCCATGACGACTGTCGGAGCTGGTTTGCTGATGGTCTTCCCAGGGTCCTTGGGGTTGGTAAGATAAGGAACCATGAGAAGCATGCTTTGCTATCTCTATAGTTTTTTTTTTTGTCTTAATAAGCTAGCTGTGAGTTTTCTGCTTGTCTCTGGTTTTCTCTTACCTATAATTCTTGAACTCTGGAACATCTGTGGTGGGGTTTTATAATCGCAGTGTAGTTCACTTCTCTTGGTGGAGCTGTGTGAATGGACAGAAGAGCTGTGAGAATAAGCTTGGGTTTAATGAGTCAGAGGCAGAGAGCCTGCTTGGGAGTGGGTGTGATACTCTATGTAGAGTTAGTGTCTGAGGCAGAGGGTGTGAGGGTCTGTGTTGAGATTGACAGGCATACACAGACTCCTATTCAGACAACCCAGGTGTCAGTGTGAGCTTAGGCTGAGTCTTAGAGGCAGATAAAGCTTTTCCTTGGCGTTGCTGTGAATAAGGCCAGGTTGTTCTTGCAGATGGCGAGATGGTTAGCCCTGTGTGAGAGGCTGATGGAGGAGGGTTGAGCTGAGTGCAGGTACCAGGTGGGTAAATTTTTTGTTTCAGAAGGAAGCTATGCCTTATTCTCCTGGCTGGCTTATGACTTGCTGTGTGTTTTTAAATTGGTAGGTGCGGAGCGAGGTGCAAGCAGAGCTGGGTGCCCCTGAGCTGTCTTGGACTCGGTGAGTTCTGCTTATCAGACTGAAGCAGCAAGTGAGTGAGGGTCTTGTGTTTTTTGTGAAATTAAAACCAGCTTTTCATGTTGTGTTCTGCAGGGGGTGCCCAGGATCAAAGAAGAGAAGGGAGGGCGTGCAAAGGCCAATGGAGGAGTAGCAGAGTGACGGGAGAGGGAGTGGGGAGTTGGTGAGGGGAGGGTGTGACTTTGAACCCTCTCTCAGGGTTTGTCTGTTTGCCTTTGTGTTTCAGGTGCTGCAGGTATCTTGGGAGAGGTGAAGGTGCCAATGTTGGAGGGCTGTGAGGAGGAAAGGGGTTTGTGTGTGTGTGCGGTAGCTTAGAATTGAGAAGAACATGTTCAGTGCTTTTAGTATTTGTGTTTGGTATTGCAGGTCTTGCCCTGGATCTTTGGAGTAGGATGAGAGCTTGAGGTGAGTCAGGGAGGTAAAGAGAAGGATTGTGGGGTCGGTCACTTTTGCAAGAACCATGGTCACTGTCTTCTGTTGCACTCCTAGGGCACGGAGGGCAGGAGAGGCCCCAGGTCACTCTGTGGAATGGCTTTGGGACAGGTGAGTGCAGTGTTGAGGAGCTTTGGAGGAGGCCGAGGTTTGGTAAGGAGCAGGCCGGGCGGGATGGCTGGGGTGGTGGAGATGAGGGCCACCACAGGCTGTTCCCTGTTTTTGGTTTGTTTCTGCAGATGATGAAGAGGAACTTGTCAAGGTCTGCAGCATGGCTGGCGTCTGCCGTGGGAGTTCTGAGCAGTGAGGTTGCTTCGAGACGCATGGAACTATGCAAGCTAAGTAGAGGGACTGCTTTAGGAGGCGAGGGGGTGGGAGACAATGTCAGAATGGCAGGAAGGTGTTTGAGATGTGTCATTCCAATGTAGTGTTTGGTCCAGAATGTCTGAGAAGACGCTTGGAAGTGCCTGGGAGGGGAATGGTCAGTTTCAGCGTAGGTAGTGCCTGAGAGTTAAATGCCAGGATGAGAAGGTGCCCTTTGTGGGGCTTAAGTCTGGGGTGTCGTGTCAGGGACAGTAGGTAAGGGTCCTTGGTGAAGCAGGCAAGGGTGGGAAAGTAGTGTTTGTTGCCTTTGGCTCCTCGCCGAGAGTTGTGCTGTGGCTGCTTCAGGCGAGGTCCAGCTTTGGTTCCTAGCCCGAGAGTTGTGCTTTAGAAGTGCCTGGAGAAGTCCTGACCCTGGGAGACCTTCCTAGATACGGTTGGCCGCTTCTTGCGCCGTGGGCTGGCCCCCTGCGTAGCAACGAGCGTGCGTTTTTGTGAGTATGAAAGCCCGAGCCTCATGCTGTGTGAGGGAGGCAGAAGCTCATGCCAGCCAGGTGAAGGTTGCCTGCGCGGGGACGCCCGCTAAGGTTGGGCCTGCCACCTCGCACTGCCATGACGACTGTCGGAGCTGGTTTGCTGATGGTCTTCCCAGGGTCCTTGGGGTTGGTAAGATAAGGAACCATGAGAAGCATGCTTTGCTATCTCTATAGTTTTTTTTTTTGTCTTAATAAGCTAGCTGTGAGTTTTCTGCTTGTCTCTGGTTTTCTCTTACCTATAATTCTTGAACTCTGGAACATCTGTGGTGGGGTTTTATAATCGCAGTGTAGTTCACTTCTCTTGGTGAGCTGTGTGAATGGACAGAAGAGCTGTGAGAATAAGCTTGGGTTTAATGAGTCAGAGGCAGAGAGCCTGCTTGGGAGTGGGTGTGATACTCTATGTAGAGTTAGTGTCTGAGGCAGAGGGTGTGAGGGTCTGTGTTGAGATTGACAGGCATACACAGACTCCTATTCAGACAACCCAGGTGTCAGTGTGAGCTTAGGCTGAGTCTTAGAGGCAGATAAAGCTTTTCCTTGGCGTTGCTGTGAATAAGGCCAGGTTGTTCTTGCAGATGGCGAGATGGTTAGCCCTGTGTGAGAGGCTGATGGAGGAGGGTTGAGCTGAGTGCAGGTACCAGGTGGGTAAATTTTTTGTTTCAGAAGGAAGCTATGCCTTATTCTCCTGGCTGGCTTATGACTTGCTGTGTGTTTTTAAATTGGTAGGTGCGGAGCGAGGTGCAAGCAGAGCTGGGTGCCCCTGAGCTGTCTTGGACTCGGTGAGTTCTGCTTATCAGACTGAAGCAGCAAGTGAGTGAGGGTCTTGTGTTTTTTGTGAAATTAAAACCAGCTTTTCATGTTGTGTTCTGCAGGGGGTGCCCAGGATCAAAGAAGAGAAGGGAGGGCGTGCAAAGGCCAATGGAGGAGTAGCAGAGTGACGGGAGAGGGAGTGGGGAGTTGGTGAGGGGAGGGTGTGACTTTGAACCCTCTCTCAGGGTTTGTCTGTTTGCCTTTGTGTTTCAGGTGCTGCAGGTATCTTGGGAGAGGTGAAGGTGCCAATGTTGGAGGGCTGTGAGGAGGAAAGGGGTTTGTGTGTGTGTGCGGTAGCTTAGAATTGAGAAGAACATGTTCAGTGCTTTTAGTATTTGTGTTTGGTATTGCAGGTCTTGCCCTGGATCTTTGGAGTAGGATGAGAGCTTGAGGTGAGTCAGGGAGGTAAAGAGAAGGATTGTGGGGTCGGTCACTTTTGCAAGAACCATGGTCACTGTCTTCTGTTGCACTCCTAGGGCACGGAGGGCAGGAGAGGCCCCAGGTCACTCTGTGGAATGGCTTTGGGACAGGTGAGTGCAGTGTTGAGGAGCTTTGGAGGAGGCCGAGGTTTGGTAAGGAGCAGGCCGGGCGGGATGGCTGGGGTGGTGGAGATGAGGGCCACCACAGGCTGTTCCCTGTTTTTGGTTTGTTTCTGCAGATGATGAAGAGGAACTTGTCAAGGTCTGCAGCATGGCTGGCGTCTGCCGTGGGAGTTCTGAGCAGTGAGGTTGCTTCGAGACGCATGGAACTATGCAAGCTAAGTAGAGGGACTGCTTTAGGAGGCGAGGGGGTGGGAGACAATGTCAGAATGGCAGGAAGGTGTTTGAGATGTGTCATTCCAATGTAGTGTTTGGTCCAGAATGTCTGAGAAGACGCTTGGAAGTGCCTGGGAGGGGAATGGTCAGTTTCAGCGTAGGTAGTGCCTGAGAGTTAAATGCCAGGATGAGAAGGTGCCCTTTGTGGGGCTTAAGTCTGGGGTGTCGTGTCAGGGACAGTAGGTAAGGGTCCTTGGTGAAGCAGGCAAGGGTGGGAAAGTAGTGTTTGTTGCCTTTGGCTCCTCGCCGAGAGTTGTGCTGTGGCTGCTTCAGGCGAGGTCCAGCTTTGGTTCCTAGCCCGAGAGTTGTGCTTTAGAAGTGCCTGGAGAAGTCCTGACCCTGGGAGACCTTCCTAGATACGGTTGGCCGCTTCTTGTGCCGTGGGCTGGCCCCCTGCGTAGCAACGAGCGTGCGTTTTTGTGAGTATGAAAGCCCGAGCCTCATGCTGTGTGAGGGAGGCAGAAGCTCATGCCAGCCAGGTGAAGGTTGCCTGCGCGGGGACGCCCGCTAAGGTTGGGCCTGCCACCTCGCACTGCCATGACGACTGTCGGAGCTGGTTTGCTGATGGTCTTCCCAGGGTCCTTGGGGTTGGTAAGATAAGGAACCATGAGAAGCATGCTTTGCTATCTCTATAGTTTTTTTTTTTGTCTTAATAAGCTAGCTGTGAGTTTTCTGCTTGTCTCTGGTTTTCTCTTACCTATAATTCTTGAACTCTGGAACATCTGTGGTGGGGTTTTATAATCGCAGTGTAGTTCACTTCTCTTGGTGAGCTGTGTGAATGGACAGAAGAGCTGTGAGAATAAGCTTGGGTTTAATGAGTCAGAGGCAGAGAGCCTGCTTGGGAGTGGGTGTGATACTCTATGTAGAGTTAGTGTCTGAGGCAGAGGGTGTGAGGGTCTGTGTTGAGATTGACAGGCATACACAGACTCCTATTCAGACAACCCAGGTGTCAGTGTGAGCTTAGGCTGAGTCTTAGAGGCAGATAAAGCTTTTCCTTGGCGTTGCTGTGAATAAGGCCAGGTTGTTCTTGCAGATGGCGAGATGGTTAGCCCTGTGTGAGAGGCTGATGGAGGAGGGTTGAGCTGAGTGCAGGTACCAGGTGGGTAAATTTTTTGTTTCAGAAGGAAGCTATGCCTTATTCTCCTGGCTGGCTTATGACTTGCTGTGTGTTTTTAAATTGGTAGGTGCGGAGCGAGGTGCAAGCAGAGCTGGGTGCCCCTGAGCTGTCTTGGACTCGGTGAGTTCTGCTTATCAGACTGAAGCAGCAAGTGAGTGAGGGTCTTGTGTTTTTTGTGAAATTAAAACCAGCTTTTCATGTTGTGTTCTGCAGGGGGTGCCCAGGATCAAAGAAGAGAAGGGAGGGCGTGCAAAGGCCAATGGAGGAGTAGCAGAGTGACGGGAGAGGGAGTGGGGAGTTGGTGAGGGGAGGGTGTGACTTTGAACCCTCTCTCAGGGTTTGTCTGTTTGCCTTTGTGTTTCAGGTGCTGCAGGTATCTTGGGAGAGGTGAAGGTGCCAATGTTGGAGGGCTGTGAGGAGGAAAGGGGTTTGTGTGTGTGTGCGGTAGCTTAGAATTGAGAAGAACATGTTCAGTGCTTTTAGTATTTGTGTTTGGTATTGCAGGTCTTGCCCTGGATCTTTGGAGTAGGATGAGAGCTTGAGGTGAGTCAGGGAGGTAAAGAGAAGGATTGTGGGGTCGGTCACTTTTGCAAGAACCATGGTCACTGTCTTCTGTTGCACTCCTAGGGCACGGAGGGCAGGAGAGGCCCCAGGTCACTCTGTGGAATGGCTTTGGGACAGGTGAGTGCAGTGTTGAGGAGCTTTGGAGGAGGCCGAGGTTTGGTAAGGAGCAGGCCGGGCGGGATGGCTGGGGTGGTGGAGATGAGGGCCACCACAGGCTGTTCCCTGTTTTTGGTTTGTTTCTGCAGATGATGAAGAGGAACTTGTCAAGGTCTGCAGCATGGCTGGCGTCTGCCGTGGGAGTTCTGAGCAGTGAGGTTGCTTCGAGACGCATGGAACTATGCAAGCTAAGTAGAGGGACTGCTTTAGGAGGCGAGGGGGTGGGAGACAATGTCAGAATGGCAGGAAGGTGTTTGAGATGTGTCATTCCAATGTAGTGTTTGGTCCAGAATGTCTGAGAAGACGCTTGGAAGTGCCTGGGAGGGGAATGGTCAGTTTCAGCGTAGGTAGTGCCTGAGAGTTAAATGCCAGGATGAGAAGGTGCCCTTTGTGGGGCTTAAGTCTGGGGTGTCGTGTCAGGGACAGTAGGTAAGGGTCCTTGGTGAAGCAGGCAAGGGTGGGAAAGTAGTGTTTGTTGCCTTTGGCTCCTCGCCGAGAGTTGTGCTGTGGCTGCTTCAGGCGAGGTCCAGCTTTGGTTCCTAGCCCGAGAGTTGTGCTTTAGAAGTGCCTGGAGAAGTCCTGACCCTGGGAGACCTTCCTAGATACGGTTGGCCGCTTCTTGCGCCGTGGGCTGGCCCCCTGCGTAGCAACGAGCGTGCGTTTTTGTGAGTATGAAAGCCCGAGCCTCATGCTGTGTGAGGGAGGCAGAAGCTCATGCCAGCCAGGTGAAGGTTGCCTGCGCGGGGACGCCCGCTAAGGTTGGGCCTGCCACCTCGCACTGCCATGACGACTGTCGGAGCTGGTTTGCTGATGGTCTTCCCAGGGTCCTTGGGGTTGGTAAGATAAGGAACCATGAGAAGCATGCTTTGCTATCTCTATAGTTTTTTTTTTTGTCTTAATAAGCTAGCTGTGAGTTTTCTGCTTGTCTCTGGTTTTCTCTTACCTATAATTCTTGAACTCTGGAACATCTGTGGTGGGGTTTTATAATCGCAGTGTAGTTCACTTCTCTTGGTGAGCTGTGTGAATGGACAGAAGAGCTGTGAGAATAAGCTTGGGTTTAATGAGTCAGAGGCAGAGAGCCTGCTTGGGAGTGGGTGTGATACTCTATGTAGAGTTAGTGTCTGAGGCAGAGGGTGTGAGGGTCTGTGTTGAGATTGACAGGCATACACAGACTCCTATTCAGACAACCCAGGTGTCAGTGTGAGCTTAGGCTGAGTCTTAGAGGCAGATAAAGCTTTTCCTTGGCGTTGCTGTGAATAAGGCCAGGTTGTTCTTGCAGATGGCGAGATGGTTAGCCCTGTGTGAGAGGCTGATGGAGGAGGGTTGAGCTGAGTGCAGGTACCAGGTGGGTAAATTTTTTGTTTCAGAAGGAAGCTATGCCTTATTCTCCTGGCTGGCTTATGACTTGCTGTGTGTTTTTAAATTGGTAGGTGCGGAGCGAGGTGCAAGCAGAGCTGGGTGCCCCTGAGCTGTCTTGGACTCGGTGAGTTCTGCTTATCAGACTGAAGCAGCAAGTGAGTGAGGGTCTTGTGGTTTTTGTGAAATTAAAACCAGCTTTTCATGTTGTGTTCTGCAGGGGGTGCCCAGGATCAAAGAAGAGAAGGGAGGGCGTGCAAAGGCCAATGGAGGAGTAGCAGAGTGACGGGAGAGGGAGTGGGGAGTTGGTGAGGGGAGGGTGTGACTTTGAACCCTCTCTCAGGGTTTGTCTGTTTGCCTTTGTGTTTCAGGTGCTGCAGGTATCTTGGGAGAGGTGAAGGTGCCAATGTTGGAGGGCTGTGAGGAGGTAAGGGGTTTGTGTGTGTGTGCGGTAGCTTAGAATTGAGAAGAACATGTTCAGTGCTTTTAGTATTTGTGTTTGGCATTGCAGGTCTTGCCCTGGATCTTTGGAGTAGGATGAGAGCTTGAGGTGAGTCAGGGAGGTAAAGAGAAGGATTGTGGGGTCGGTGACTTTTGCAAGAACCATGGTCATTGTCTTCTGTTGCGCTCCTAGGGCACGGAGGGCAGGAGAGGCCCCAGGTCACTCTGTGGAATGGCTTTGGGACAGGTGAGTGCAGTGTTGAGGAGCTTTGGAGGAGGCCGAGGTTTGGTAAGGAGCAGGCTGGGCGGGATGGCTGGGGTGGTGGAGATGAGGGCCACCACAGGCTGTTCCCTGTTTTTGGTTTGTTTCTGCAGATGATGAAGAGGAACTTTTCAAGGTCTGCAGCATGGCTGGCATCTGCCGTGGGGGTTCTGAGCAGTGAGGTTGCTTCGAGACGCATGGAACTATGCAAGCTAAGTAGAGGGACTGCTTTAGGAGGTGAGGGGGTGGGAGACAGCATCAGAATGGCAGGAAGGTGTTTGAGATGTATCATTCCAATGTAGTGTTTGAGGCTGAATGTCTGAGAAGACGCTTGGAGGTGGCTGGGAGGGGAATGGTCAGTTTCAGCGTAGGTAGTGCCTGGGAGTTAAATGCCAGGATGAGAAGGTGCCCTTTGTGGGGCTTAAGTCTGGGGTGTCGTGTCAGGGACAGTAGGTAAGGGTCCGTGGTGAAGCAGGCAAGGGTGGGAAAGTAGTGTTTGTTGCCTTTGGCTCCTCGCTGAGAGTTGTGCTGTGGCTGCTTCAGGCGAGGTCCAGCTTTGGTTCCTAGCCCGAGAGTTGTGCTTTAGAAGTGCCTGGAGAAGTCCTGACCCTGGGAGACCTTCCTAGATACGGTTGGCCGCTTCTTGCGCCGTGGGCTGGCCCCCTGCGTAGCAACGAGCGTGCGTTTTTGTGAGTATGAAAGCCCGAGCCTCATGCTGTGTGAGGGAGGCAGAAGCTCATGCCAGCCAGGTGAAGGTTGCCTGCGCGGGGACGCCCGCTGAGGTTGGGCCTGCCACCTCGCACTGCCATGATGATTGTCGGAGCTGTTTGCTGATGGTCTTCCCAGGGTCCTTGGGGTTGGTAAGATAAGGAACCAGGAGAAGTATGCTTTGCTATCTGTATAGTTTTCTGTATTAATAAGCTAGCTGTGAGTTTTCTGCTTTTCTCTGGTTTTCTGTCACCTGGAATTCTTGAACTTTGGAATGTATGTGGTGGGGTTTTATAATCACAGTGTAGTTCTCTCCTCTTGATGAGCTGTGTGAATGGACAGAATAGCTGTGAGCATAAGCTTGGGTTTAATGAGTCAGAGGCAGAGAGCCTGCTTGGGAGTGGGTGTGATAGTCTATGTAGAGTTAGTGTCTGAGCCAGAGCGTGTGAGGGTCTGTGTTGAGATTGTCTGAATCAGAATCTGTGTATGCCCCTCAACCCCTGTGTCGGTGTGAGCTTGGGTTGAGACTTAGAGGCAGAACAAGCTTTTGCTTGGCATTGCTGTGAATAAGACCCGGCTGTTCTTGCAGATGGTGAGATGGTTAGCCACGTGTGAGAGGCTGATGGAGGAGGGTTGAGCTGAGTGACAGTACCAGGTGAGTCAATCTGTGGTGACAGAAGGAAGCTATGCCTTATTCTCCTGGCTGGCTTTTGACTTGCTATATGTTAATTTGGAGGTGCGGAGGGAGGAGCCAAGCGAGATACCTGCCCCTCAGCTGGCTTGAACCCGGTGAGCTATGCTTCGCAGGCTGCAGCAACAGGAGATTCGGTGTCTTGTAATCTTTGTGGAATTTGAAACATCCCTTGTGTTGTGTTTTGTAGGCGATACCTGGTCTCAGACATAGAACCGAAGATCTGCACAGGCCAGCGGTAAAGTACCGAGAGAGGGAGATGGCACTTGGTGAGGGAAGGGTGCAGCTTTGAGCCCTCTCTGTGTGTCTGCTTCTGTTTCTTTTTCAGGTGCCGCAGCCAACTCGGGAGAGGTGAAGGCGCCAAGCGTGGGGAGCTGTGAAGAGGTAAGTGGGTTGTGTGTGTGTGTGTGTGTGTGTGTGTGTGTGATGGCTGGGTGTTGAGGAGAACATGGTGAAGGGGTTCAGTATTTGTGTTTGGTATTGCAGGGCCTGCCCTCTGCCTTTGGACTGGGATGAGTTCTTGAGGTGAGTCAGTGAGGTAAGCAGAAGGATTTTGGGTTTGGTCCCTTTTGCGAACACCCTGGTCGTTTCTCTCTATTGCACTCCTAGGACTCGAAGGGCAGGGCAGGCCCGGAATCAGACTCTCAAATCGTTTTGGGACAGGCAAGGTGAGCACAATGTTGAGGAGGTTTGGAGGATGCAGATGGCTGTGACGCGACAGGCCGCTGGGCTTGGCTGGAGTGGTGGTGATAGCGGCCAGCACAGCGTGGTCCCCTTTCTTGGTTTGTTTCTGGCAGATGATGAAGAGGAACTTGGCAACGGCTGCAGCATCGCTGGAGTCTGCTGTGGGAGTTCTGAGCAGTGAGGCTGCCTGAAGAGCTGTGGCAGGATGCACGCTAAGTAGAGGCACTGCTTTTTGAGGCGAGGGGGTGGGGGACAATATCAGAATGGCAGGAAGGGGTTTGAGATGTAGTCTTGTGATGTAGTATTTGATTCAGAATGTCTGAATGTCCGAGAACACGCTTGAAGGTGCCTGGGAGGGGAATGGTCAGCTCTAGTGAAGGTAGTGCCTGAGAATTAAATGCCAGGATGAAAATGTGCCATTTGTGGGGCTTAAGTCTGGGGTATCGTTTCATGGGCAATAGGTAATGGTCCTTGGTGAACCAGGCAAGGGTGGGAAAGTAGTATTTGTTGTCATGGGCTCTTCACAGAGAGTTGTGCTTTTGATGCTTCATGGAAAGTCCAGCTTTGGTTCCTAGCCCGAGAGTTGTGCTTTAGAACTGCCTGGGGAATTCCTGAGCCTGGGAGACCTTCCTAGATACGGTTGGCCGCTTCTTGCGCCGTGGGCTGGCCCCCTGCGTAGCAACGAGCGTGCGTTTTTGTGAGTATGAAAGCCCGAGCCTCATGCTGTGTGAGGGAGGCAGAAGCTCATCCCAGGCAGGTGAACGTTGCCTGCGCGGGGACGCCCGCTAAGGTTGAGCCTGCCACCTCGCACTGCCATGATGATTGTCGGAGCTGGTTTGCTGATGGTCTTCCCGGGGTACTTGGGGTTGGTAAGATAAGGAACCAGGAGAAGCATGCTTTGCTATCTGTATAGTTTTCTGTATTAATAAGCTAGCTGTGAGTTTTCTGCTTGTCTCTGGTTTTCTCTTACCTGGAATTCTTGAACTCTGGAACATCTGTGGTGGGGTTTTATAATCGCAGTGTAGTTCACTTCTCTTGGTGAGCTGTGTGAATGGACAGAAGAGCTGTGAGAATAAGCTTGGGTTTAATGAGTCAGAGGCAGAGATCCTGCTTGGGAGTGGGTGTGATAGTCTATGTAGAGTTAGTGTCTGAGGCAGAGGGTGTGAGGGTCTGTGTTGAGATTGACAGGCATACACAGACTTCTATTCAGACAACCCAGGTGTCAGTGTGAGCTTAGGCTGAGTCTTAGAGGCAGATAAAGCTTTTCCTTGGCGTTGCTGTGAATAAGGCCAGGTTGTTCTTGCAGATGGCGAGATGGTTAGCCCTGTGTGAGAGGCTGATGGAGGAGGGTTGAGCTGAGTGAAGGCACCAGGTGGGTAAATTTTGTGTTTCAGAAGGAAGCTATGCCTTATTCTCCTGGCTGGCTTATGACTTGCTGTGTTTTTTTAAATTGGTAGGTTTGGAGCGTGGTGCGAAGCAGAGCTGGGTGCCCCTGAGCTGTCTTGGACTCGGTGAGTTCTGCTTATCAGACTGAAGCAGCAAGTGAGTGAGGGTCTTGTGGTTTTTGTGAAATTAAAACCAGCTTTTCATGTTGTGTTCTGCAGGGGGTGCCCAGGATCAAAGAAGAGAAGGGAGGGCGTGCAAAGTCCAATGGAGGAGTAGCAGAGTGACGGGAGAGGGAGTGGGGAGTTGGTGAGGGGAGGGTGTGACTTTGAACCCTCTCTCAGGGTTTGTCTGTTTGCCTTTGTGTTTCAGGTGCTGCAGGTATCTTGGGAGAGGTGAAGGTGCCAATGTTGGAGGGCTGTGAGGAGGTAAGGGGTTTGTGTGCGTGTGTGGTAGCTTAGAATTGAGAAGAAGGTGTTCGGTGCTTTTAGTATTTGTGTTTGGCATTGCAGGTCTTGCCCTGGATCTTTGGAGTAGGATGAGAGCTTGAGGTGAGTCAGGGAGGTAAGGAGAAGGATTGTGGTGTCGGTCACTTTTGCAAGAACCATGGTCATTGTCTTCTGTTGCACTCCTAGGGCACGGAGGGCAGGAGAGGCCCCAGGTCACTCTGTGGAATGGCTTTGGGACAGGTGAGGGCAGTGTTGAGGAGCTTTGGAGGAGCCCGAGGGTTGGTAAGGAACAGGCTGGGCGGGATGGCTGGGGTGGTGGAGATGAGGGCCACCACAGGCTGTTCCCTGTTTTTGGTTTGTTTCTGCAGATGATGAAGAGGAACTTGTCAAGGTCTGCAGCATGGCTGGCGTCTGCCGTGGGAGTTCTGAGCAGTGAGGTTGCCTCGAGAGGCATGGGACTATGCAGGCTAAGTAGAGGGATCGCTTTAGGAGGCAAGGGGGTGGGAGACAGCGTCAGAATGGCAGGAAGGTGTTTGAGATGTATCATTCCAATGTAGTGTTTGATCCAGAATGTCTGAGAAGACGCTTGGAAGTGCCTGGGGGGGGAATGGTCAGTTTCAGCGTAGGTAGTGCCTGAGAGTTAAATGCCAGGATGAGAAGGTGCCCTTTGTGGGGCTTAAGTCTGGGGTGTCGTGTCAGGGACAGTAGGTAAGGGTCCTTGGTGAAGCAGGCAAGGGTGGGAAAGTAGTGTTTGTTGTCTTTGGCTCCTCGCCGAGAGTTGTGCTGTGGCTGCTTCAGGCGAGGTCCAGCTTTGGTTCCTAGCCCGAGAGTTGTGCTTTAGAAGTGCCTGAAGAAGTCCTGACCCTGGGAGACCTTCCTAGATACGGTTGGCCGCTTCTTGCGACGTGGGCTGGCCCCCTGCGTAGCAATGAGCGTGCGTTTTTGTGAGTATGAAAGCCCGAGCCTCATGCTGTGTGAGGGAGGCAGAAGCTCATGCCAGCCAGGTGAACGTTGCCTGCGCGGGGACGCCCGCTAAGCTTGAGCCTGCCACCTCGCACTGCCATGACGACTGTCGGAGCTGGTTTGCTGATGGTCTTCCCAGGGTCCTTGGGCTTGGTACGATAAGCAAACATGAGAAATGTCCTTTACTCTATCCTTTACTAGTTCCATCATTTTTGATATTATTAAGGTTGTGGAGAGTTCCGTGTTTGTCTCTGGTTTTCTGTCCCCTGGATTTTTTGAACTTTTGAACATCTGTGGTGGCTTTTTATAATCACAGTGTAGTTTTCTACCTTTGATCATGTGTGTGACCGATAACATTTCTTATCGTTTATGTTTGAGCAATGGTCCGTGCAGGGACGTAGTTTTGGCAGCCAGGGTGTTTAGGATGTTCCTGGGAAGACTGTTCCCGGTGATTTATTTCAGGGAGGCAGAGGTAGGCTTGGCAGGGAGGAGCGGAGGCAGAGTTTGGGCCCGTGGGAAAGGCATCAGGGTGTTGCATTTGGCACGCGTGTGAGCATATGTAGATGCGTGGAAGCGTGTATGGGCTTTTGTAGTCTTAGGGCTTGTGTGTGTGCATGGGACCTGGGTTGTAGATTTGAAATATTTTTCCTGTCAGGTCTTTAGATGTTTAGAAACTAAAATCGCAGACATGGGATTTTTTTTTTTTGTTTTCCTCCCCAAGTTGGGTTTTTTTGGTGCTTCCAGCCAGTCTGCAAGGTGACGTTCGTCACTGCCTATGGTTGAGCGGCGGTCGGTGCAGGTACGGGGTTTTCAGGCAGGGTAATTTTGAGGCTTTAGGGAATTGAGTTGCTGAGAATTCCTGACGCCAGGCTGGGGGGGTGTTGTTTTGTATTAGGAAAGAACATGTGAGAGTTGGTGTGGCAGCCCTTAAGTCGCTGTCTCATATAGGGGTGGAGGTGGTGGTTAAGTATGTTTCGGTGCAGTGAGTGTTGTCTGTTGGGTGCACGTAGTTAGCTTTGCAGACATAGAGAAAAATAAAGCGAGGGGAGGATGTTTAGAGGTCATATTGTAATGATACTGAGAGAAATGTATTTTTGTCTGCAGGTTAGTGTGTAGAGGACCTGTAGATTGCAGAGGAGCTCCTTCTGTTTCTGGATGGCGATTGGCAGCATGTAGAAGATTTCAGAGGCAGGAAAGCTGTCGGTATCAAATGGAAGGCTGCACTGCCGTGTGTAAAGGACGTCTGATGATGGTTATGTGACAAAGCATGCTACCTGTCGAGCATCTTGTGTAAGTAGTAAAGCGTTGTTGGATTTCTGAGGATGCATTGTAAAATGTGAATGATGTCATTTATGTATGTAAATGCATTTAAATGAAATGTATGATGTGACCTTACATGAACTTGGTTAATTAGTAAATGTTATTGGTATTGGCCTCCGAATGCTGGTGTTAGACTTCGAATGCCGGTGTTAGGCTTGGAAAGCTGGTGTTCACCTTAAAATGAATGTCTTAGTGCTAGAATGCTGGTGTTAGTCTTAAAATGGATGTCTTAGTCTCAGAATGTTGGTGTTCGTCTTAGAGCGCTGGTGTTAGTCTTAGGGTGCGTATCAGTCTTAGAATGCATGACAGCGTTAGAATGTCGGTCTTAGTCTCTGAATGGTGGTGTTAGTTTTAGAATGCATGTCAGTGTTAGTTTGTGGGTTGTTGTCTGTTTAGGGCTTGTGTGTATGGGTGGGATGTGGGTTGTCGATTTAAAATGTTTTCCCTTTTTGGATTTTGAGATATTTAGAAACAAAAAGTCACAGATGGGGGGTGTTGTTTTTCTCTCTCTACCGGCAGGGGATTTTTTCCCCAGTCCCGGCTGGTCTGCGAGGCGACATTTGTCAACGCTTCTGTTTGAGCAATGTTGGGTGCAGGGACGGTGTTTTGGCAGGCAGGGTTTTCAGGATGTTCCCATGAGCGCGGTGCCCGTGTATTTATTCTCAGCGAGGCAGGGGTAGGCATCGGAAGGGAAGAGCAGAGGTGGGTTTTGGAGCAGTGAGGCCGGCGGCAGGGGAATGCGTTTGGTATGTGTGTGAGCGTATATAGATGCGTGCAAGCGTGTGTGGGCAGTTCTAGGCTTTGGGCTTTTGTCTTTGCACCGAACGTGGGTTGTCAATTTAAAATGTTTTTAGAACTTGGATGCTTTTACAACTTAAAAGTTTTTAGAAATTAGTGTCTAATTGGAGAAAGTACTGTCTCAAAGGAGAACTTAGTGTCCAAATGGTGATTGTAGTGTCTAATTGGTGATCCTTGTGTCTAAGTGGAGAACCTTGTGTCTAAGTGGAGATCCTTGTGTCTAACTGGAGATCCTTGTGTCTATTTGGTGATCCTTGTGTCTAACTGGTGATCCTTGTGTCTAAGTGGAGAACTTTGTGTGTGCTTGGAGAAGGTAGCATTTCAATGGACAAGTTATAGTTTCAATGGAGAACATAGCGTTCCAAAGCAGAACATAGCATTTCAATGCAGATTTTGGCGTCTGAATGCCGAACTTCGCATTTGAATGCAAAATTTAGTATTTCAGTGCAGAACTCAGCGTTTCGATGGATAAATTACCATTTCAATACAAAATTGAGTGTTTCAATAGAGAATTTCTTGTTTCATTTCTGAACTTAACGTTTCACTGAAGAACTTAGTGTTTCAATGCAGTATTTTAGTGTCTCAATGGAGAATTTAGCGTTTCAATGGCGTCTAACCCAGGATAATCTAAAGCCGGCTAAGCTAATCTGACCCGGGATAATCTGACCCGGGATAATCTGACCCGGGATAATCTGACCCGGGATAATCTGACCCGGGATAATCTGACCCGGGATAATCTGACCCGGGATAATCTGACCCGGGATAATCTGACCCGGGATAATCTGACCCGGGATAATCTGACCCGGGATAATCTGACCCGGGATAATCTGACCCGGGATAATCTGACCCGGGATAATCTGACCCGGGATAATCCGGCCCGGGATAATCCGGCCCGGATTAATCCGGCCCAGAAAAATATGACCTGGGATAATCCGACCCGGATTAATCCGGCCCAGAAAAATCTGACCCTAAATTTTACCCTAATCCTAAACCTAACTCCCTAACACTACCCCTCACCAAAGAAGTCTCCCTAATCCTTATCCCTAAAATACACTAGGCTAATCTGCAACAGCCAGACTGTGTTAAACTTGGCTGGGATGGATTAAACTGAGCTGGACTGGGTTAAACTGGGCTGGACTGGATTAAATTTAGCTGGACTGGATTAAACTGGGCTGGACTGGATTGAACTGGGCTGGACAATGTTAAACTGTGCTACAGTGAACTGAACTACACTGGTCTGGATCTAACTGAGCTGGACTGGATTAAAACGGACTGGACTGGGTTAAACTGGCCTTGTCTGGATTAAACTGAGCTGGACTGGTTAAACTGGACTGGACTGGGTTAAACTCAGACGGACGGGATTAGAGTGGGCTTGAGTGAACTAAACTGGGCTGAATTAAACTGAGATGGACTGGATGAAACTGGGTTGGACTGTGTTAAATTAGGCTGGACTGGATTAAACTGGGCCGGACTAGGTTAAACTGTCTTGGGCTGGATTAAATTTATCTGCCCTTGATTAAACAGGGCTGCACTTGATTAAATTTAGCTGGACTGGATTAAATTGGGCTGGACTGCATTAAACTGAGCTGGACTGGGTTAAAATGCGCTGGGCTGGATCTAACTGAGCTGGACTGGATTAAACTGAGCTGGAAGGCGTTGAAGTGGGCTGGCCTGGATCAAACTGAGCTGGACTGTGTTTAAAGTGGGCTTGACTGGGTTAAACTGGGCTGGGCTGGATTGAAGAGAGCTGGACTGGATTAAACTGGGCTGGACAGGGTTAAACTGTGCTAGAGTGAACTAAACTGGGCTGGGCTGGATCAAACTGAGCTGGACTGGGTTAAACTGGGGTGGATTGGATTATACTGAGCTGGTGTGTATTAAATATGGCTGGACTGGGTTAAAGTGGGCTGGGCTGTATCAAACTGGGCTGGACTTGGTTAAAGTGGTCTGGGCTGGATTGAAGTGAGCTGGACTGGATTAAAACGGGCTGGACTGCGTTAAATTGGGCTGGGCTGTATCAGACTGGTCTGGACTGGGTTAAACTGGCCTGATCTGGATTGAACTGAGCTGGACTGGATTGAACTGGGCTGGACAAGGTTAAACTGTGCTAGAGTGAACTGAACTTGGCTGGGCTGGATTAAAGTGAGCTGGACTGGGTTAAACTGGGCTGGGTTGGATCAAACTGAGCTGGACTGTGTTTAAAGTGGGCTGGAGTGGGTTAAAAGGGTCTGAACTGGAATATACTGAGTTGGAGTGTATTAAATAAAGCTGGACTGGCTAAACTAGGCTGGGCTCAATTGAACTGAGCTGGAGTGAATTCAATTGGGCTGGACAGGGTTAAACAGTGCTAGAGTGAACTGAAGTGGGCTGGGCAGGATTAAAGTGAACAGGTCTAAGTTAAACTGGGCTGGGCTGGGTTGGGTTAAACTGGTCTGGAGTGGATTATACTGAGCTGGTGTATATTAAATATGGCTGGACTGGGTTAAACTGGGCTGGGCTGGATCAAACTGGGTTGGACTGTGTTAGACTTGGCTGGACTGGGATAACCTGGTCTGGGATTGATTGAACTGATCTGGAGTGGATTAAACTGTGCTAGAGTGAACTGAACTGGGCTGGGCTGGATTAAAGTGAGCTGGACTGAGTTAAACTGGTCTGGCCTGCGTTAAACTGGGATGGACTGGAGTAGATTGAGCTGGTGTGTATTAATTATCACTGGACTGATTTAAACTGGGCTGGGCTGGGTTAAACTGGGCTGGAGTGGGTTATAATGAGCTGGAGTGTATTAAATATGGCTGGACTGGGTTAAACTGGGCTGGGCTGTATCAAACTGGGCTGGCCTGGGTTAAACTGGGCTGGCTTGGGTTAAACTGGGCTGGGCTGTATCAAACTGGGCTGGCCTGGGTTAAACATGGCTGGCCTGGGTTAAACTGGGCTGGGCTGTATCAAACTGGGCTGGCCTGGGTTAAACTGGGCTGGAGTGTATTAAATATGGCTGAACTGGGTTAAACTGGGCTGGGCTGGATCAAACTGGGTTGGACTTGGTTAAAGTGGGCTGGGCTGGATTGAACTGAGCTGGACTGGATTAAACTGGGTTGAGCTGGATTGAATTGAGCTGGACTGGATTAAACACAGCTGGACTGGGTTAAACATGACTGGGCTGGGTTAAACTCTGCTGCTGTGAACTAAACTGGGCTGGACTGTGTTAAACTGCGATGGGTTTGATTAAATTTAGCTGGAGTGGATTAAACTGGGCTGGACTGGGTTAAACTGAGCTGGACTGGGTTTAACTGGGCTTGTCTGGATTAAACTGGGCTGGAGTGTGTCAAACTGAGTTGGGCTGGATTAAATTGAGCTGGACTGGGTGAAGCTGGGCTGGACCGGATTAAAGTGAGATGGAGTGTATTAAACTGGGCTGGCCTGGACTAAAGTGGGCTGGCCTGGATTAAACTGAACTGGACTGGGTTAAACTTGGCTGTGCGGGGTTAAATTGAGCTGGACAGGGTTAATCTGGGCTGGACTGGGTTGAACTGGGCTGGAGTGGGTTAAAGTGGGTTGGGCTTTATCAAATTGGGCTGGACTGGGTTAAACTGGGCTGGAGTGGATTATGCTGAGCTGGAGTATATTAAATATGGCTGGAGAGGGTTAAACTGGGCTGGGCTGGATCAAACTGGGCTGGACTGTGTTAGACTTGGCTGGACTGGGTTAACCTGGTCTGGGATTGATTGAACTGATCTGGAGTGGATTAAACTGTGCTAGAGTTAACTGAAGTGGGCTGGGCTGGATTAAAGTGAGCTGGACTGAGTTAAACTGGTCTTGCCTGGGTTAAACTGGGGTGGACTGGAGTAGATTGAGCTGGTGTGTATTAAATATAGCTGGACTGGGTTAAACTGGGCTGGAGTGGATTATAATGAGCTGGAGTGTATTAAATGTGGCTGGACTGGGTTAAACTTGGCTGGAGTGGGTTAAACTGGGCGGGAGTGGATTATACTGAGCTGGAGTATATTAAATATGGCTGGACTGGGTTAAACTGGGCTGGGCTGGATAACTGGGCTGGACTGTGTTAGACTTGGCTGGACTGGGATAACCTGGGCTGGGATTGATTGAACTGATCTGGAGTGGATTAAACTGTGCTAGAGTGAACTGAACTGGGCTGGGCTGGATTAAAGTGAGCTGGACTGGGTTAAACTGGGCTGAACTGGGTTAAACTGGGCTGGGTTGGATCAAACTGAGCTGGACTGTGTTTAAAGGGGGCTGGAGTGGGTTAAAAGGGTCTGAACTGGATTATACTGAGTTGGAGTGTATTAAATATAGCTGGACTGGCTAAACTGGACTGGGCTCAATTGAACTGAGCTGGAGTGAATTCAATTGGGCTGGAGAGGGTTAAACAGTGCTAGAGTGAACTGAAGTGGGCTGGGCTGGGTCAAAGTGAGCTGGACTGGGTTAAACTGGGCTGGGCTGGATTGAACTGAGATGGACCGGATTAAACTGGTCTGGACTAAGTTAAACTGGGCTGGACTGGATTATACTGAGGTGGAGTGTATTAAATGTGGCTGGACTGGGTTAAACGGGGCTGGACGGGGTTAAACTGGGCTGGGCTGTATCAAACTTGGGTGGCCTGGGTTAAACTGGGCTGGACTGGGTTAAACTGGGCTGGAGGAGATTATACTGAGCTGGCGTGTATTGAATATGGTTGGACTTGGTTAAAGTGGGCTGGGCTGGATTGAACTGAGCTGGACTGGATTAAACTGGGTTGAGCTGGATTGAATTGAGCTGGACTGGGTTAATCTCTGCTGCTGTGAACTAAACTGGGCTGGACTGTGTTAAACTGCGCTGGGTTTGATTAAATTTAGCTGGACTGGATTAAACAGGTCTGGACTGGGTTAAACTGAGCTGGACTGGGTTAAACTGGGCTTGTCTGGATTAAACTGGGCTGGAGTGTGTCAAACTGAGTTGGGCTGGATTAAACTGAGCTGGACTGGGTGAAGCTGGGCTGGACCGGATTAAACTGAGATGGAGTGTATTAAACTGGGCTGGCCTGGACTAAAGTGGGCTGGCCTGGATTACACTGAACTGGACTGGGTTAAACTTGGCTGCGCTGGGTTAAATTGAGCTGGACTGGGTTAATCTGGGCTGGACTGGGTTAAACTGGGCTGGGCTGGATTGAACTGAGGTGGACTGGGTTAAAGTGGGCTTGACTGGGTTAAACAGTGCTAGAGTGAACTGAAGTGGGCTGGGCAGGATGAAAGTGAGCTGGCCTGGGTTAAACTGGGCTGGGTTGTATCAAACTGGGCTGGCCTGGGTTAAACTGGGCTGGTCTGGGGTAAAACTGGGCTGGACTGGGTTAAACTGGGCTGGAGTGGATTATACTGAGCTGGAGTATATTAAATATGGCTGGACTGGGTTAAACTGGACTGGAGTGGATCAAACTGGGCTGGACTGGGTTAGACATGGCTGGACAGGGTTAAACTGGGCTGGGATTGATTGAACTGATCTGGAGTGCATTAAACTGTGCTAGAGTGAACTGAGCTAGTCTGGGCTGGATTAAACTGAGCTGCACTGGGTTAAACTGGTCTGGCCTGCGTTAATACTGGGGTGGACTAGAGTAGATTGAGCTGGTGTGTATTAAATAAAGGTGGACTGGGTAAAACTGGGCTGGGCTGGGTTAAACTTTGCTGGGCTGGATTATACTGAGTTGGAGTGTATTAAATATGGCTGGACTGGGTTAAACTGGGCTGGGCTATAACAAACTGGGCTGGAATGGGTTAAACATGGCTGGGCTATAACAAACTGGGCTGGACTGGCTTAAACATGGCTGGACTGAGTTAAACTGGGCTGGGCTGTATCAAACTGGGCTGGGATTAAATTAAATTAAATTAAAACTGACCTGGACTGGGTTAAACTGGGCTTGTCTGGATTAAACTGGGCTGGACTGTGTCAAACTGAGTTGGGCTGGATTAAACTGAGCTGGACTGGGTGAAGCTGAGCTGGACTGGATTAAACTTCGATGGAGTGTATTAAACTGGGCTGGCCTGGACTAAAGTGGGCTGGCATGGGTTAAACTGAACTGGACTGGGTTAAACTTGGGTGCGCTGGGTTAAATTGAGCTGGACTGGTCTGGACTGGATTAAACTGGGCTGGGCTGGATTGAACTGAAGTGGACTGGGTTAAAGTGGGCTTGACTGGGTTAAACAGTGCTAGAGTGAACTGAAGTGGGCTGGGCAGGATGAAAGTGAGCTGGACTGAGTTAAACTGGTCTGGACTGGGTTAAACTGGGGTGGACTGGAGTAGATTGAGCTGGTGTGTATTAAATATAGCTGTACTGGGTTAAACTGGGCTGGGCTGGATTGAACTGAAGTGGGCTGGGCTGGATTGAACTGAGGTGGACTGGGTTAAAGTGGGCTTGACTGAGTTAAACAGTGATAGAGTGAACTGAAGTGGGCTGGGCAGGATGAAAGTGAGCTGTACTGGGTTAAACTGGGCTGGGTTGTATCAAACTGTGCTGGCCTGGGTTAAACTGGGCTTGCCTAGGGTAAAACTGGGCTGTACTGGGGTAAAAGTGTGCTGTACTGGGTTAAAGTGGGGTGGGCTTTATCAAATTGGGCTGGACTGGGTTAAACTGGGCTGGAGTGGATTATACTGAGCTGGAGTATATTAAATATGGCTGGACTGGGTTAAACTGGGCTGGGCTGTTTCAAACTGGGCTGGCCCAGATTAAACTGGGCTGGGCTGTATCAAACTGGGCTGGCCTGGGTTAAACATGGCTGGACTGGGTTAAACTGTGCTAGAGTGAACTGAAGTGGGCTGGGCTGGATCAAACTGAGCTGGACTGGGTTAAACTGTGCTGGAGTAAACTGAACTGGGTTGGGGAGGATCAAACTGAGCTGGGCTGTGCCAAAGTGGGTTGGCCTGGGTTAAACTGGGCTGGACTGGGTTAAACTGGGCTGGACTGGGTTAAACTGGGCTGGACTGGGTTACACTGGGCTGGGATGGATTGAAGTGATCTGGAGTGGATTAAACTAGGCTGGACAGGGTTAAACTGTGCTAGAGTGAACTGAAGTGGGCTGGGCTGGATGAAACAGGGCTGGGCTGGGTTAAACTGGGGTGGATTGCATTCTACTGAGCTGGTGTGTATTAAATATGGCTGGACTGGGTTAAAGTGGGCTGGGCTGGATCCAACTGGGTTGGACTTGGTTAAAGTGGGCTGGGCTGGATTGAACTGAGCTGGACTGGATTAAACTGGGTTGAGCTGGATTGAATTGAGCTGGACTGGATCAAACTGAGCTGGCCTGGATTAAACACAGCTGGACTGGGTTAAACATGACTGGGCTGGGTTAAACTCTGCTGCTGTGAACTAAAGTGGGCTGGACTGTGTTAAACTGCGCTGGGTTTGATTAAATTTAGCTGGACTGGATTAAACAGGTCTGGACTGTGTTAAACTGACCTGGACTGGGTTAAACTGGGCTTGTCTGGATTAAACTGGGCTGGAGTGTGTCAAACTGAGTTGGGCTGGATTAAACTGAGCTGGACTGGGTGAAGCTGGGCTGGACTGGATTAAACGGCGATGGAGTGTATTAAACCGGGCTGGCCTGGACTAAAGTGGGCTGGCCTGGATTAAACTGAACTGGACTGGGTTAAACTTGGCTGCGCTGGGTTAAATTGAGCTGGACTGGGCTGGACTGGGTTAAACTGGGCTGGACTGGATTGAACCGAAGTGGGCTGGGCTGGATTGAACTGAGGTGGACTGGGTTAAAGTGGGTTTGACTGAGTTAAACAGTGCTAGAGTGAAATGAAGTGGGCTGGGCAGGATGAAAGTGAGCTGGCCTGGGTTAAACTGGGCTGGGTTGTATCAAACTGTGCTGGCCTGGGTTAAACTGGGCTTGCCTAGGATAAAACTGGGCTGTACTGGGGTAAAAGTGTGCTGTACTGGGTTAAAGTGGGGTGGGCTTTATCAAATTGGGCTGGACTGGGTTAAACTGGGCTGGAGTGGATTATACTGAACTGGAGTATATTAAATATGGCTGGACTGGGTTAAACTGGGCTGGGCTGTTTCAAACTGGGCTGGCCCGGATTAAACTGGGCTGGGCTGTATCAAACTGGGCTGGCCTGGGTTAAACATGGCTGGACTGGGTTAAACTGGGGTGGGCTGTATCAAACTGGGCTGGACAGGGTTAAACTGGGCTGGAGTGGATTATACTGAGCTGGAGTGTATTAAATATGGTTGGACTGGGTTAAACTGTGCTGGGCTGTAACAAACTGGGCTGGGCTGGTTTAAACTGGGTTGGACTGGGTTAAACTTGGCTGGGCTGGATTATACTGAGGTGGAGTGTATTAAATATGGCTGGAGGGGGTTAAACTGGGCTGGGCTGTAACAAACTGGGCTGGACTGGGTTAAATATGGCTGGACTGGGTTAACCTGGGCTGGGCTGTATCAAGGTGGGCTGGCCTGGGTTAAAATGGGCGGGCCTGGGTTAAACTGGGCTGGGCTGTATTAAACTGGGCTGGCCTGAGTTAAACTGTGTTGAGCTGTATCAAACTGGGCTGGCCTGGGTTAAACTGGGCTGGGCTGGATCAAACTGAGCTGGACTGGGTTAAACTGTGCTAGTGTGAACTGAACTGGGCTGGGCTGGATTAAAGTGAGCTGGACTGAGTTCAAGTGGACCGAGCTGGATCAAATTGAGCTGGACTGTGTTTAAACTTAGCTGTAGTGGGTTAAAGTGGGCTGGAGTGGGTTAAACTGTGCTAGAGTGAACTGAACTGGGCTGGGCTCGATCAAACTTAGCTGGACTGTGTTTAAACTGAGCTGGACTGTGTTAAACTGGGCTGGACTGGCTTAAACTGTGCTAGAGTGAACTGAAGTGGGCTGGGCTGGATGAAAGAGGGCTGGGCTGGGTTAAACTGGGGTGGATTGCATTATCCTGAGCTGATGTTTATTAAATATGGCTGGACTGGGTTAAAGTGGGCTGGGCTGGATCCAACTGGGTTGGACTTGGTTAAAGTGGGCTGGGCTGGATTGAACTGAGCTGGACTGGATTAAACTGGGTTGAGCTGGATTGAATTGAGCTGGACTGGATCAAACTGGGTTGAGCTGGATTGAATTGAGCTGGACTGGATCAAACTGAGCTGGCCTGGATTAAACACAGCTGGACTGGGTTAAACATGACTGGGCTGGGTTAAACTCTGCTGCTGTGAACTAAAGTGGGCTGGACTGTGTTAAACTGCGCTGGGTTTGATTAAATTTAGCTGTAGTGGATTAAACTGGGCTGGACTGGGTTAAATTGAGCTGGACTGGGTTAAACTGGGCTTGTCTGGATTAAACTGGGCTGGAGTGTGTCAAACTGAGTTGGGCTGGTTTAAACTGAGCTGGACTGGGTGAAGCTGGGCTGGACTGGATTAAAGTGAGATGGAGTGTATTAAACCGGGCTGGCCTGGACTAAAGTGGGCTGGCCTGGATTAAACTGAACTGGACTGGGTTAAACTTGGCTGCGCTGGGTTAAATTGAGCTGGACTGGGCTGGACTGGGTTAAACTGGGCTGGGCTGGATTGAACCGAAGTGGGCTGGGCTGGATTGAACTGAGGTGGACTGGGTTAAAGTGGGTTTGACTGAGTTAAACAGTGCTAGAGTGAAATGAAGTGGGCTGGGCAGGATGAAAGTGAGCTGGCCTGGGTTAAACTGGGCTGGGTTGTATCAAACTGTGCTGGCCTGGGTTAAACTGGGCTTGCCTAGGATAAAACTGGGCTGTACTGGGGTAAAAGTGTGCTGTACTGGGTTAAAGTGGGGTGGGCTTTATCAAATTGGGCTGGACTGGGTTAAACTGGGCTGGAGTGGATTATACTGAGCTGGAGTATATTAAATATGGCTGGACTGGGTTAAACTGGGCTGGGCTGTTTCAAACTGTGCTGGCCCGGATTAAACTGGGCTGGGCTGTATCAAACTGGGCTGGCCTGGGTTAAACATGGCTGGACTGGGTTAAACTGTGCTAGAGTGAACTGAAGTGGGCTGGGCTGGATCAAACTGAGCTGGACTGGGTTAAACTGTGCTGGAGTAAACTGAACTGGGTTGGGGAGGATCAAACTGAGCTGGGCTGTGCCAAAGTGGGTTGGCCTGGGTTAAACTGGGCTGGACTGGGTTAAACTGGGCTGGACTGGGTTACACTGGGCTGGGATGGATTGAAGTGATCTGGAGTGGATTAAACTAGGCTGGACAGGGTTAAACTGTGCTAGAGTGAACTGAAGTGGGCTGGGCTGGATGAAACAGGGCTGGGCTGGGTTAAACTGGGGTGGATTGCATTCTACTGAGCTGGTGTGTATTAAATATGGCTGGACTGGGTTAAAGTGGGCTGGGCTGGATCCAACTGGGTTGGACTTGGTTAAAGTGGGCTGGGCTGGATTGAACTGAGCTGGACTGGATTAAACTGGGTTGAGCTGGATTGAATTGAGCTGGACTGGATTAAACTGGGTTGAGCTGGATTGAATTGAGCTGGACTGGATCAAACTGAGCTGGCCTGGATTAAACACAGCTGGACTGGGTTAAACATGACTGGGCTGGGTTAAACTCTGCTGCTGTGAACTAAAGTGGGCTGGACTGTGTTAAACTGCGCTGGGTTTGATTAAATTTAGCTGGAGTGCATTAAACTGGGCTGGACTGGGTTAAACTGAGCTGGACTGGGTTTAACTGGGCTTGTCTGGATTAAACTGGGCTGGAGTGTGTCAAACTGAGTTGGGCTGGATTAAACTGAGCTGGACTGGGTGAAGCTGGGCTGGACTGGATTAAAGTGAGATGGAGTGTATAAAACTGGGCTGGCCTGGACTAAAGTGGGCTGGCCTGGATTAAACTGAACTGGACTGGGTTAAACTTGGCTGCGCTGGGTTAAATTGAGCTGGACTGGGCTGGACTGGGTTAAACTGGTCTGGACTGGATTGAACCGAAGTGGGCTGGGCTGGATTGAACTGAGGTGGACTGGGTTAAAGTGGGTTTGACTGAGTTTAACAGTGATAGAGTGAAATGAAGTGGGCTGGGCAGGATGAAAGTGAGCTGGCCTGGGTTAAACTGAGCTGGGTTGTATCAAGCTGTGCTGGCCTGGGTTAAACTGGGCTTGCCTAGGGTAAAACTGGGCTGTACTGGGGTAAAAGTGTGCTGTACTGGGTTAAAGTGGGGTGGGCTTTATCAAATTGGGCTGGACTGGGTTAAACTGGGCTGGAGTGGATTATACTGAGCTGGAGTATATTAAATATGGCTGGACTGGGTTAAACTGGGCTGGGCTGTTTCAAACTGTGCTGGCCCGGATTAAACTGGGCTGGGCTGTATCAAACTGGGCTGGCCTGGGTTAAACATGGCTGGACTGGGTTAAACTGGGGTGGGCTGTATCAAACTGGGCTGGACAGGGTTAAACTGGGCTGGAGTGGATTATACTGAGCTGGAGTGTATTAAATATGGTTGGACTGGGTTAAACTGTGCTGGGCTGTAACAAACTGGGCTGGGCTGGTTTAAACTGGGTTGGACTGGGTTAAACTTGGCTGGGCTGGATTATACTGAGGTGGAGTGTATTAAATATGGCTGGAGGGGGTTAAACTGGGCTGGGCTGTAACAAACTGGGCTGGACTGGGTTAAATATGGCTGGACTGGGTTAACCTGGGCTGGGCTGTATCAAGGTGGGCTGGCCTGGGTTAAAATGGGCGGGCCTGGGTTAAACTGGGCTGGGCTGTATTAAACTGGGCTGGCCTGAGTTAAACTGTGTTGAGCTGTATCAAACTGGGCTGGCCTGGGTTAAACTGGGCTGGGCTGGATCAAACTGAGCTGGACTGGGTTAAACTGTGCTAGTGTGAACTGAACTGGGCTGGGCTGGATTAAAGTGAGCTGGACTGAGTTCAAGTGGACCGAGCTGGATCAAATTGAGCTGGACTGTGTTTAAACTTAGCTGTAGTGGGTTAAAGTGGGCTGGAGTGGGTTAAACTGTGCTAGAGTGAACTGAACTGGGCTGGGCTCGATCAAACTTAGCTGGACTGTGTTTAAACTGAGCTGGACTGTGTTAAACTGGGCTGGACTGGCTTAAACTGTGCTAGAGTGAACTGAAGTGGGCTGGGCTGGATGAAAGAGGGCTGGGCTGGGTTAAACTGGGGTGGATTGCATTATCCTGAGCTGATGTTTATTAAATATGGCTGGACTGGGTTAAAGTGGGCTGGGCTGGATCCAACTGGGTTGGACTTGGTTAAAGTGGGCTGGGCTGGATTGAACTGAGCTGGACTGGATTAAACTGGGTTGAGCTGGATTGAATTGAGCTGGACTGGATCAAACTGGGTTGAGCTGGATTGAATTGAGCTGGACTGGATCAAACTGAGCTGGCCTGGATTAAACACAGCTGGACTGGGTTAAACATGACTGGGCTGGGTTAAACTCTGCTGCTGTGAACTAAAGTGGGCTGGACTGTGTTAAACTGCGCTGGGTTTGATTAAATTTAGCTGTAGTGGATTAAACTGGGCTGGACTGGGTTAAATTGAGCTGGACTGGGTTAAACTGGGCTTGTCTGGATTAAACTGGGCTGGAGTGTGTCAAACTGAGTTGGGCTGGTTTAAACTGAGCTGGACTGGGTGAAGCTGGGCTGGACTGGATTAAAGTGAGATGGAGTGTATTAAACCGGGCTGGCCTGGACTAAAGTGGGCTGGCCTGGATTAAACTGAACTGGACTGGGTTAAACTTGGCTGCGCTGGGTTAAATTGAGCTGGACTGGGCTGGACTGGGTTAAACTGGGCTGGGCTGGATTGAACCGAAGTGGGCTGGGCTGGATTGAACTGAGGTGGACTGGGTTAAAGTGGGTTTGACTGAGTTAAACAGTGCTAGAGTGAAATGAAGTGGGCTGGGCAGGATGAAAGTGAGCTGGCCTGGGTTAAACTGGGCTGGGTTGTATCAAACTGTGCTGGCCTGGGTTAAACTGGGCTTGCCTAGGATAAAACTGGGCTGTACTGGGGTAAAAGTGTGCTGTACTGGGTTAAAGTGGGGTGGGCTTTATCAAATTGGGCTGGACTGGGTTAAACTGGGCTGGAGTGGATTATACTGAGCTGGAGTATATTAAATATGGCTGGACTGGGTTAAACTGGGCTGGGCTGTTTCAAACTGTGCTGGCCCAGATTAAACTGGGCTGGGCTGTATCAAACTGGGCTGGCCTGGGTTAAACATGGCTGGACTGGGTTAAACTGTGCTAGAGTGAACTGAAGTGGGCTGGGCTGGATCAAACTGAGCTGGACTGGGTTAAACTGTGCTGGAGTAAACTGAACTGGGTTGGGGAGGATCAAACTGAGCTGGGCTGTGCCAAAGTGGGTTGGCCTGGGTTAAACTGGGCTGGACTGGGTTAAACTGGGCTGGACTGGGTTAAACTGGGCTGGACTGGGTTACACTGGGCTGGGATGGATTGAAGTGATCTGGAGTGGATTAAACTAGGCTGGACAGGGTTAAACTGTGCTAGAGTGAACTGAAGTGGGCTGGGCTGGATGAAACAGGGCTGGGCTGGGTTAAACTGGGGTGGATTGCATTCTACTGAGCTGGTGTGTATTAAATATGGCTGGACTGGGTTAAAGTGGGCTGGGCTGGATCCAACTGGGTTGGACTTGGTTAAAGTGGGCTGGGCTGGATTGAACTGAGCTGGACTGGATTAAACTGGGTTGAGCTGGATTGAATTGAGCTGGACTGGATCAAACTGAGCTGGCCTGGATTAAACACAGCTGGACTGGGTTAAACATGACTGGGCTGGGTTAAACTCTGCTGCTGTGAACTAAACTGGGCTGGATTGTGTTAAACTGCGCTGGGTTTGATTAAATTTAGCTGGAGTGCATTAAACTGGGCTGGACTGGGTTAAACTGACCTGGACTGGGTTAAACTGGGCTTGTCTGGATTAAACTGGGCTGGAGTGTGTCAAACTGAGTTGGGCTGGATTAAACTGAGCTGGACTGGGTGAAGCTGGGCTGGACTGGATTAAAGTGAGATGGAGTGTATAAAACTGGGCTGGCCTGGACTAAAGTGGGCTGGCCTGGATTAAACTGAACTGGACTGGGTTAAACTTGGCTGCGCTGGGTTAAATTGAGCTGGACTGGGCTGGACTGGGTTAAACTGGGCTGGACTGGATTGAACCGAAGTGGGCTGGGCTGGATTGAACTGAGGTGGACTGGGTTAAAGTGGGTTTGACTGAGTTTAACAGTGATAGAGTGAAATGAAGTGGGCTGGGCAGGATGAAAGTGAGCTGGCCTGGGTTAAACTGGGCTGGGTTGTATCAAGCTGTGCTGGCCTGGGTTAAACTGGGCTTGCCTAGGGTAAAACTGGGCTGTACTGGGGTAAAAGTGTGCTGTACTGGGTTAAAGTGGGGTGGGCTTTATCAAATTGGGCTGGACTGGGTTAAACTGGGCTGGAGTGGATTATACTGAGCTGGAGTATATTAAATATGGCTGGACTGGGTTAAACTGGGCTGGGCTGTTTCAAACTGTGCTGGCCCGGATTAAACTGGGCTGGGCTGTATCAAACTGGGCTGGCCTGGGTTAAACATGGCTGGACTGGGTTAAACTGGGGTGGGCTGTATCAAACTGGGCTGGACAGGGTTAAACTGGGCTGGAGTGGATTATACTGAGCTGGAGTGTATTAAATATGGTTGGACTGGGTTAAACTGTGCTGGGCTGTAACAAACTGGGCTGGGCTGGTTTAAACTGGGTTGGACTGGGTTAAACTTGGCTGGGCTGGATTATACTGAGGTGGAGTGTATTAAATATGGCTGGAGGGGGTTAAACTGGGCTGGGCTGTAACAAACTGGGCTGGACTGGGTTAAATATGGCTGGACTGGGTTAACCTGGGCTGGGCTGTATCAAGGTGGGCTGGCCTGGGTTAAACTGGGCTGGGCTGTATTAAACTGGGCTGGCCTGAGTTAAACTGTGTTGAGCTGTATCAAACTGGGCTGGCCTGGGTTAAACTGGGCTGGCCTGGGTTAAACTGGGCTGGGCTGGATCAAACTGAGCTGGACTGGGTTAAACTGTGCTAGTGTGAACTGAACTGGGCTGGGCTGGATTAAAGTGAGCTGGACTGGGTTCAAGTGGACCGAGCTGGATCAAATTGAGCTGGGCTGTGTTTAAACTTAGCTGTAGTGGGTTAAAGTGGGCTGGAGTGGGTTAAACTGTGCTAGAGTGAACTGAACTGGGCTGGGCTCGATCAAACTTAGCTGGACTGTGTTTAAACTGAGCTGGACTGTGTTAAACTGGGCTGGACTGGCTTAAACTGTGCTAGAGTGAACTGAAGTGGGCTGGGCTGGATGAAAGAGGGCTGGGCTGGGTTAAACTGGGGTGGATTGCATTATCCTGAGCTGATGTTTATTAAATATGGCTGGACTGGGTTAAAGTGGGCTGGGCTGGATCCAACTGGGTTGGACTTGGTTAAAGTGGGCTGGGCTGGATTGAACTGAGCTGGACTGGATTAAACTGGGTTGAGCTGGATTGAATTGAGCTGGACTGGATCAAACTGGGTTGAGCTGGATTGAATTGAGCTGGACTGGATCAAACTGAGCTGGCCTGGATTAAACACAGCTGGACTGGGTTAAACATGACTGGGCTGGGTTAAACTCTGCTGCTGTGAACTAAAGTGGGCTGGACTGTGTTAAACTGCGCTGGGTTTGATTAAATTTAGCTGTAGTGGATTAAACTGGGCTGGACTGGGTTAAATTGAGCTGGACTGGGTTAAACTGGGCTTGTCTGGATTAAACTGGGCTGGAGTGTGTCAAACTGAGTTGGGCTGGTTTAAACTGAGCTGGACTGGGTGAAGCTGGGCTGGACTGGATTAAAGTGAGATGGAGTGTATTAAACCGGGCTGGCCTGGACTAAAGTGGGCTGGCCTGGATTAAACTGAACTGGACTGGGTTAAACTTGGCTGCGCTGGGTTAAATTGAGCTGGACTGGGCTGGACTGGGTTAAACTGGGCTGGGCTGGATTGAACCGAAGTGGGCTGGGCTGGATTGAACTGAGGTGGACTGGGTTAAAGTGGGTTTGACTGAGTTAAACAGTGCTAGAGTGAAATGAAGTGGGCTGGGCAGGATGAAAGTGAGCTGGCCTGGGTTAAACTGGGCTGGGTTGTATCAAACTGTGCTGGCCTGGGTTAAACTGGGCTTGCCTAGGATAAAACTGGGCTGTACTGGGGTAAAAGTGTGCTGTACTGGGTTAAAGTGGGGTGGGCTTTATCAAATTGGGCTGGACTGGGTTAAACTGGGCTGGAGTGGATTATACTGAGCTGGAGTATATTAAATATGGCTGGACTGGGTTAAACTGGGCTGGGCTGTTTCAAACTGTGCTGGCCCAGATTAAACTGGGCTGGGCTGTATCAAACTGGGCTGGCCTGGGTTAAACATGGCTGGACTGGGTTAAACTGTGCTAGAGTGAACTGAAGTGGGCTGGGCTGGATCAAACTGAGCTGGACTGGGTTAAACTGTGCTGGAGTAAACTGAACTGGGTTGGGGAGGATCAAACTGAGCTGGGCTGTGCCAAAGTGGGTTGGCCTGGGTTAAACTGGGCTGGACTGGGTTAAACTGGGCTGGACTGGGTTAAACTGGGCTGGTCTGGGTTACACTGGGCTGGGATGGATTGAAGTGATCTGGAGTGGATTAAACTAGGCTGGACAGGGTTAAACTGTGCTAGAGTGAACTGAAGTGGGCTGGGCTGGATGAAAGAGGGCTGGGCTGGGTTAAACTGGGGTGGATTGCATTCTACTGAGCTGGTGTGTATTAAATATGGCTGGACTGGGTTAAAGTGGGCTGGGCTGGATCCAACTGGGTTGGACTTGGTTAAAGTGGGCTGGGCTGGATTGAACTGAGCTGGACTGGATTAAACTGGGTTGAGCTGGATTGAATTGAGCTGGACTGGATCAAACTGAGCTGGCCTGGATTAAACACAGCTGGACTGGGTTAAACATGACTGGGCTGGGTTAAACTCTGCTGCTGTGAACTAAAGTGGGCTGGACTGTGTTAAACTGCGCTGGGTTTGATTAAATTTAGCTGGAGTGCATTAAACTGGGCTGGACTGGGTTAAACTGACCTGGACTGGGTTAAACTGGGCTTGTCTGGATTAAACTGGGCTGGAGTGTGTCAAACTGAGTTGGGCTGGATTAAACTGAGCTGGACTGGGTGAAGCTGGGCTGGACTGGATTAAACGGCGATGGAGTGTATTAAACCGGGCTGGCCTGGACTAAAGTGGGCTGGCCTGGATTAAACTGAACTGGACTGGGTTAAACTTGGCTGCGCTGGGTTAAATTGAGCTGGACTGGGCTGGACTGGGTTAAACTGGGCTGGACTGGATTGAACCGAAGTGGGCTGGGCTGGATTGAACTGAGGTGGACTGGGTTAAAGTGGGTTTGACTGAGTTTAACAGTGATAGAGTGAAATGAAGTGGGCTGGGCAGGATGAAAGTGAGCTGGCCTGGGTTAAACTGGGCTGGGTTGTATCAAGCTGTGCTGGCCTGGGTTAAACTGGGCTTGCCTAGGGTAAAACTGGGCTGTACTGGGGTAAAAGTGTGCTGTACTGGGTTAAAGTGGGGTGGGCTTTATCAAATTGGGCTGGACTGGGTTAAACTGGGCTGGAGTGGATTATACTGAACTGGAGTATATTAAATATGGCTGGACTGGGTTAAACTGGGCTGGGCTGTTTCAAACTGTGCTGGCCCGGATTAAACTGGGCTGGGCTGTATCAAACTGGGCTGGCCTGGGTTAAACATGGCTGGACTGGGTTAAACTGGGGTGGGCTGTATCAAACTGGGCTGGACAGGGTTAAACTGGGCTGGAGTGGATTATACTGAGCTGGAGTGTATTAAATATGGTTGGACTGGGTTAAACTGTGCTGGGCTGTAACAAACTGGGCTGGGCTGGTTTAAACTGGGTTGGACTGGGTTAAACTTGGCTGGGCTGGATTATACTGAGGTGGAGTGTATTAAATATGGCTGGAGGGGGTTAAACTGGGCTGGGCTGTAACAAACTGGGCTGGACTGGGTTAAATATGGCTGGACTGGGTTAACCTGGGCTGGGCTGTATCAAGGTGGGCTGGCCTGGGTTAAACTGGGCTGGGCTGTATTAAACTGGGCTGGCCTGAGTTAAACTGTGTTGAGCTGTATCAAACTGGGCTGGCCTGGGTTAAACTGGGCTGGCCTGGGTTAAACTGGGCTGGGCTGGATCAAACTGAGCTGGACTGGGTTAAACTGTGCTAGTGTGAACTGAACTGGGCTGGGCTGGATTAAAGTGAGCTGGACTGGGTTCAAGTGGACCGAGCTGGATCAAATTGAGCTGGGCTGTGTTTAAACTTAGCTGTAGTGGGTTAAAGTGGGCTGGAGTGGGTTAAACTGTGCTAGAGTGAACTGAACTGGGCTGGGCTCGATCAAACTTAGCTGGACTGTGTTTAAACTGAGCTGGACTGTGTTAAACTGGGCTGGACTGGCTTAAACTGTGCTAGAGTGAACTGAAGTGGGCTGGGCTGGATGAAAGAGGGCTGGGCTGGGTTAAACTGGGGTGGATTGCATTATCCTGAGCTGATGTTTATTAAATATGGCTGGACTGGGTTAAAGTGGGCTGGGCTGGATCCAACTGGGTTGGACTTGGTTAAAGTGGGCTGGGCTGGATTGAACTGAGCTGGACTGGATTAAACTGGGTTGAGCTGGATTGAATTGAGCTGGACTGGATCAAACTGGGTTGAGCTGGATTGAATTGAGCTGGACTGGATCAAACTGAGCTGGCCTGGATTAAACACAGCTGGACTGGGTTAAACATGACTGGGCTGGGTTAAACTCTGCTGCTGTGAACTAAAGTGGGCTGGACTGTGTTAAACTGCGCTGGGTTTGATTAAATTTAGCTGGAGTGGATTAAACTGGGCTGGACTGGGTTAAATTGAGCTGGACTGGGTTAAACTGGGCTTGTCTGGATTAAACTGGGCTGGAGTGTGTCAAACTGAGTTGGACTGGTTTAAACTGAGCTGGACTGGGTGAAGCTGGGCTGGACTGGATTAAAGTGAGATGGAGTGTATTAAACCGGGCTGGCCTGGACTAAAGTGGGCTGGCCTGGATTAAACTGAACTGGACTGGGTTAAACTTGGCTGCGCTGGGTTAAATTGAGCTGGACTGGGCTGGACTGGGTTAAACTGGGCTGGGCTGGATTGAACCGAAGTGGGCTGGGCTGGATTGAACTGAGGTGGACTGGGTTAAAGTGGGTTTGACTGAGTTAAACAGTGCTAGAGTGAAATGAAGTGGGCTGGGCAGGATGAAAGTGAGCTGGCCTGGGTTAAACTGGGCTGGGTTGTATCAAACTGTGCTGGCCTGGGTTAAACTGGGCTTGCCTAGGATAAAACTGGGCTGTACTGGGGTAAAAGTGTGCTGTACTGGGTTAAAGTGGGGTGGGCTTTATCAAATTGGGCTGGACTGGGTTAAACTGGGCTGGAGTGGATTATACTGAGCTGGAGTATATTAAATATGGCTGGACTGGGTTAAACTGGGCTGGGCTGTTTCAAACTGGGCTGGCCCAGATTAAACTGGGCTGGGCTGTATCAAACTGGGCTGGCCTGGGTTAAACATGGCTGGACTGGGTTAAACTGTGCTAGAGTGAACTGAAGTGGGCTGGGCTGGATCAAACTGAGCTGGACTGGGTTAAACTGTGCTGGAGTAAACTGAACTGGGTTGGGGAGGATCAAACTGAGCTGGGCTGTGCCAAAGTGGGTTGGCCTGGGTTAAACTGGGCTGGACTGGGTTAAACTGGGCTGGACTGGGTTAAACTGGGCTGGTCTGTATTACACTGGGCTGGGATGGATTGAAGTGATCTGGAGTGGATTAAACTAGGCTGGACAGGGTTAAACTGTGCTAGAGTGAACTGAACTGGGCTGGGCTGGATGAAACAGGGCTGGGCTGGGTTAAACTGGGGTGGATTGCATTCTACTGAGCTGGTGTGTATTAAATATGGCTGGACTGGGTTAAAGTGGGCTGGGCTGGATCCAACTGGGTTGGACTTGGTTAAAGTGGGCTGGGCTGGATTGAACTGAGCTGGACTGGATTAAACTGGGTTGAGCTGGATTGAATTGAGCTGGACTGGATCAAACTGAGCTGGCCTGGATTAAACACAGCTGGACTGGGTTAAACATGACTGGGCTGGGTTAAACTCTGCTGCTGTGAACTAAACTGGGCTGGACTGTGTTAAACTGCGCTGGGTTTGATTAAATTTAGCTGGAGTGCATTAAAGTGGGCTGGACTGGGTTAAACTGGGCTTGTCTGGATTAAACTGGGCTGGAGTGTGTCAAACTGAGTTGGGCTGGATTAAACTGAGCTGGACTGGGTGAAGCTGGGCTGGACTGGATTAAAGTGAGATGGAGTGTATTAAACTGGGCTGGCCTGGACTAAAGTGGGCTGGCCTGGATTAAACTGAACTGGACTGGGTTAAACTTGGCTGCGCTGGGTTAAATTGAGCTGGACTGGGCTGGACTGGGTTAAACTGGGCTGGGCTGGATTGAACCGAAGTGGGCTGGGCTGGATTGAACTGAGGTGGACTGGGTTAAAGTGGGTTTGACTGAGTTTAACAGTGATAGAGTGAAATGAAGTGGGCTGGGCAGGATGAAAGTGAGCTGGCCTGGGTTAAACTGGGCTGGGTTGTATCAAGCTGTGCTGGCCTGGGTTAAACTGGGCTTGCCTAGGGTAAAACTGGGCTGTACTGGGGTAAAAGTGTGCTGTACTGGGTTAAAGTGGGGTGGGCTTTATCAAATTGGGCTGGACTGGGTTAAACTGGGCTGGAGTGGATTATACTGAGCTGGAGTATATTAAATATGGCTGGACTGGGTTAAACTGGGCTGGGCTGTTTCAAACTGTGCTGGCCCGGATTAAACTGGGCTGGGCTGTATCAAACTGGGCTGGCCTGGGTTAAACATGGCTGGACTGGGTTAAACTGTGCTAGAGTGAACTGAAGTGGGCTGGGCTGGATCAAACTGAGCTGGACTGGGTTAAACTGTGCTGGAGTAAACTGAACTGGGTTGGGGAGGATCAAACTGAGCTGGGCTGTGCCAAAGTGGGTTGGCCTGGGTTAAACTTGGCTGCACTGGGTTAAACTGGGCTGGACTGGGTTAAACTGGGCTGGACTGGGTTACACTGGGCTGGGATGGATTGAAGTGATCTGGAGTGGATTAAACTAGGCTGGACAGGGTTAAACTGTGCTAGAGTGAACTGAAGTGGGCTGGGCTGGATGAAACAGGGCTGGGCTGGGTTAAACTGGGGTGGATTGCATTCTACTGAGCTGGTGTGTATTAAATATGACTGGACTGGGTTAAAGTGGGCTGGGCTGGCTCCAACTGGGTTGGACTTGGTTAAAGTGGGCTGGGCTGGATTGAACTGAGCTGGACTGGATTAAACTGGGTTGAGCTGGATTGAATTGAGCTGGACTGGATCAAACTGGGTTGAGCTGGATTGAATTGAGCTGGACTGGATCAAACTGAGCTGGCCTGGATTAAACACAGCTGGACTGGGTTAAACATGACTGGGCTGGGTTAAACTCTGCTGCTGCGAACTAAACTGGGCTGGACTGTGTTAAACTGCGCTGGGTTTGATTAAATTTAGCTGTAGTGGATTAAACTGGGCTGGACTGGGTTAAATTGAGCTGGACTGGGTTAAACTGGGCTTGTCTGGATTAAACTGGGCTGGAGTGTGTCAAACTGAGTTGGGCTGGATTAAACTGAGCTGGACTGGATTAAACTGGGCTGGACTGGATTAAACTGAGCTGGACTGGGTGAAGCTGGGCTGGACTGGATTAAACTGAGATGGAGTGTATTAAACTGGGCTGGTCTGGACTAAAGTGGGCTGGCCTGGATTAAACTGAACTGGACTGGGTTAAACTTGGCTGCGCTGGGTTAAATTGAGCTGGACTGGGCTGGACTGGGTTAAACTGGGCTGGGCTGGGTTGAACCGAAGTGGGCTGGGCTGGATTGAACTGAGGTGGACTGGGTTAAAGTGGGTTTGACTGAGTTAAACAGTGCTAGAGTGAAATGAAGTGGGCTGGGCAGGATGAAAGTGAGCTGGCCTGGGTTAAACTGGGCTGGGTTGTATCAAACTGTGCTGGCCTGGGTTAAACTGGGCTTGCCTAGGGTAAAACTGGGCTGTACTGGGGTAAAAGTGTGCTGTACTGGGTTAAAGTGGGGTGGGCTTTATCAAATTGGGCTGGACTGGGTTAAACTGGGCTGGAGTGGATTATACTGAGCTGGAGTATATTAAATATGGCTGGACTGGGTTAAACTGGGCTGGGCTGTTTCAAACTGTGCTGGCCCGGATTAAACTGGGCTGGGCTGTATCAAACTGGGCTGGCCTGGGTTAAACATGGCTGGACTGGGTTAAACTGGGGTGGGCTGTATCAAACTGGGCTGGACAGGGTTAAACTGGGCTGGAGTGGATTATACTGAGCTGGAGTGTATTAAATATGGTTGGACTGGGTTAAACTGTGCTGGGCTGTAACAAACTGGGCTGGGCTGGTTTAAACTGGGTTGGACTGGGTTAAACTTGGCTGGGCTGGATTATACTGAGGTGGAGTGTATTAAATATGGCTGGAGGGGGTTAAACTGGGCTGGGCTGTAACAAACTGGGCTGGACTGGGTTAAATATGGCTGGACTGGGTTAAACTGGGCTGGGCTGTATCAAAGTGGGCTGGCCCGGGTTAAACTGGGCTGGGATGGATTGAACTGAGCTGGACTGAATTAAATTGGGCTGGACAGGGTTAAACTGTGCTAGAGTGAACTGAAGTGGGCTGGGCAGGATGAAAGTGAACTAGACAGGGATAAACTGGGCTGGGCTCGATCAAACTGAGCTGGACTGTGTTTAAACTGAGCTGGACTGTGTTAAACTGGGGTGGACTGGGTTAAAGTTTGCTAGAGTGAACTGAAGTGGGCTGGGCTGGATCAAAGTGAGCTGGACTGGGTTAAACTGTGCTGGAGTAAACTGAACTGGGCTGGGGAGGATCAAACTGAGCTGGGCTGTATCAAAGTTGGTTGGCCTGGGTTAAACTTGGCTGCACTGGGTTAAACTGGGCTGGAGTGTATTAAATGTGGCTGGACTGGGTTAAACTGGGCTGGACTGGGTTACACTGGGCTGGAGTGGATTATACTGAGCTGGAGTGTATTAAATATGGTTGGACTGGGTTAAACTGTGCTGGGCTGTAACAAACTGGGCTGGGCTGGTTTAAACTGGGTTGGACTGGGTTAAACTTGGCTGGGCTGGATTATACTGAGGTGGAGTGTATTAAATATGGCTGGAGGGGGTTAAACTGGGCTGGGCTGTAACAAACTGGGCTGGACTGGGTTAAATATGGCTGGACTGGGTTAACCTGGGCTGGGCTGTATCAAGGTGGGCTGGCCTGGGTTAAAATGGGCGGGCCTGGGTTAAACTGGGCTGGGCTGTATTAAACTGGGCTGGCCTGAGTTAAACTGTGTTGAGCTGTATCAAACTGGGCTGGCCTGGGTTAAACTGGGCTGGCCTGGGTTAAACTGGGCTGGGCTGGATCAAACTGAGCTGGACTGGGTTAAACTGTGCTAGTGTGAACTGAACTGGGCTGGGCTGGATTAAAGTGAGCTGGACTGGGTTCAAGTGGACCGAGCTGGATCAAATTGAGCTGGACTGTGTTTAAACTTAGCTGTAGTGGGTTAAAGTGGGCTGGAGTGGGTTAAACTGTGCTAGAGTGAACTGAACTGGGCTGGGCTCGATCAAACTTAGCTGGACTGTGTTTAAACTGAGCTGGACTGTGTTAAACTGGGCTGGACTGGCTTAAACTGTGCTAGAGTGAACTGAAGTGGGCTGGGCTGGATGAAAGAGGGCTGGGCTGGGTTAAACTGGGGTGGATTGCATTATCCTGAGCTGATGTTTATTAAATATGGCTGGACTGGGTTAAAGTGGGCTGGGCTGGATCCAACTGGGTTGGACTTGGTTAAAGTGGGCTGGGCTGGATTGAACTGAGCTGGACTGGATTAAACTGGGTTGAGCTGGATTGAATTGAGCTGGACTGGATCAAACTGAGCTGGCCTGGATAAACACAGCTGGACTAGGTTAAACATGACTGGGCTGGGTTAAACTTTGCTGCTGTGAACTAAACTGGGCTGGACTGTTTTAAACTGCGCTGGGTTTGATTAAATTTAGCTGTAGTGGATTAAACTGGGCTGGACTGGGTTAACCTGAGCTGGACTGGGTTAAACTGGGCTTGTCTGGATTAAACTGGGCTGGAGTGTGTCAAACTGAGTTGGGCTGGATTAAACTGAGCTGGACTGGGTGAAGCTGGGCTGGACTGGATTAAAGTGAGATGGAGTGTATTAAACTGGGCTGGCCTGGACTAAAGTGGGCTGGCCTGGATTAAACTGAACTGGACTGGGTTAAATTGAGCTGGACTGGGTTAAACTGGGTTGGACTGGGTTAAACTGGGCTGGGCTGGATTGAACTGAGGTGGCCTGGATTAAAGTGGGCTTGACTGTGTTAAACAGTGCTAGAGTGAACTGAAGTGGGCTGGGCAGGATGAAAGTGAGCTGTACTGGGTTAAACTGGGCTGTACTGGGGTAAAAGTGGGCTGAACCGGGTTAAACTGGGGTGGAGTGGGTTAAAGTGGGGTGGGCTTTATCAAATTGGGCTGGCCTGGGTTAAACTGGGCTGGCCTGGGTTAAAGTGGGTTGGAGTGTATTAAATATGGCTGGACTGGGTTAAACTGGGCTGGGCTGTATTTAACTGTGCTGGCCTGGGTTAAACTGGGCTGGCCTGGGTTAAACTGGGCTGGGCTGGATCAAACTGGGCTGGACAGGGTTAAACTGTGCTAGAGTGAACTGAACTGGGCTGGGCTGGATTAAAGTGAGCTGGACTGGGTTCAAGTGGACCGGGCTGGATCAAACTGAGCTGGACTGTGTTTAAACTTAGCTGTAGTGGGTTAAAGTGGGCTGGAGTGGGTTAAACTGTGCTAGAGTGAACTGAAGTGGGCTGGGCTGGATGAAACGGAGCTGGACTGGGTTAAAGTGGGCTGGGCTGGGTTAAACAGGGTTGGACTGGGTTAATCTTGGCTGGGCTGGATTCTACTGAGCTGGAGTGTATTAAATATGGCTGGACTGGGTTAAAGTGGGCTGGCCTGGGTTAAACTGGGCTGGGCTGTATCAAACTGGGCTGACCTGGGTTAAACTGGGCTGGGCTGTATCAAACTGGGCTGGCCTGGGTTAAACTGGGCTGGCCTGGGTTAAACTGGGCTGGAGTGTATTAAATATGGCTGGACTGGGTTAAACTGGGCTGGGCTGTATTAAACTGGGCTGGCCTGAGTTAAACTGTGTTGAGCTGTATCAAACTGGGCTGGCCTGGGTTAAACTGGGCTGGCCTGGGTTAAACTGGGCTGGGCTGGGTCAAACTGAGCTGGACTGGGTTAAACTGTGCTAGTGTGAACTGAACTGGGCTGGGCTGGATTAAAGTGAGCTGGACTGGGTTCAAGTGGACCGGGCTGGATCAAATTAAGCTGGACTGTGTTTAAACTTAGCTGTAGTGGGTTAAAGTGGGCTGGAGTGGGTTAAACTGTGCTAGAGTGAACTGAACTGGGCTGGGCTTGATCAAACTTAGCTGGACTGTGTTTAAACTGAGCTGGACTGTGTTAAACTGGGCTGGACTGGCTTAAACTGTGCTAGAGTGAACTGAAGTGGGCTGGGCAGGATGAAAGTGAGCTGGACTGGGTTAAACTGGGCTGGCCTGGGTTAAACTGGGCTGGCCTGGGGTAAAACTGGGCTGTAGTGGGGTAAAACTGGGCTGTACTGGGTTAAAGTGGAGTAGATTGAGCTGGTGTGTATTAAATATAGCTGGACTGGTTTAAACTGGGCTGGGTTAAACTGGACTGGAGTGGATTATACTGAGCTGGAGTGTATTAAATATGGCTGGACTGGGTTAAACTGGGCTGGCCTGGGTTAAAGTGGGCTGGGCTGTATCAAACTGGGCTGGCCTGGGTTAAACTGGGCTGGGCTGTATCAAACTGGGCTGGCCTGGGTTAAACTGGGCTGGGCTGTATCAAACTGGGCTGGCCTGGGTTAAACTGGGCTGGGCTGTATCAAACTGGGCTGGACAGGGTTAAACTGGGCTGGAGTGGATTATACTGAGCTGGAGTGTATTAAATATGGTTGGACTGGGTTAAACTGGGCTGGGGTGTATCAGCCTGGGCTGGCCTGGGTTAAACTGGGCTGGGATGGACTGAACTGATCTGGAGTGGATTAAACTGGGGTGGACATCCTTTAACTGTGCTAGAGTGAACTGAAGTGGGCTGGGCTGTATCAAACTGAGCTGGACTGAGTTAAACTGGGCTGGGCTGTGTTAAAGTGTGGTGGACTGGATTATACTGAGCTGGTGTGTATTAAGTATGGTTGGATTGGGTTAAACTGGGCTGGGCTGTATCAGGCTTGGTTGGACTGGGTTAAAGTGGGCTGGGCTGGATTGAAGTGAGATGGACCGGATTAAACTGGTCTGGACTAAATTAAACTATGCTGGCCTGGGTTATACTGAGCTGGAGTGTATTAAAAATGGCTGGACTGAGTT
Organism: Pezoporus flaviventris; assembly: GCF_033815535.1. Taxonomy (NCBI): domain Eukaryota; kingdom Metazoa; phylum Chordata; class Aves; order Psittaciformes; family Psittacidae; genus Pezoporus; species Pezoporus flaviventris. Next base: position 58,045 of record NW_026892878.1, on the reverse strand, counting down.
AAACTGGGTTGGGCTGTATCAAACTGGGCTGGCCTGGGTTAAACTGGGCTGGCCTGGGTTAAACTGGGCTGGAGTGTATTAAATATGGCTGGACTGGGTTAAACTGGGCTGGGCTGTATTAAACTAGGCTGGCCTGAGTTAAACTGTGTTGAGCTGTATCAAACTGGGCTGGCCTGGGTTAAACTGGGCTGGCCTGGGTTAAACTGGGCTGGGCTGGATCAAACTGAGCTGGACTGGGTTAAACTGTGCTAGTGTGAACTGAACTGGGCTGGGCTGGGTTAAAGTGAGCTGGACTGGGTTCAAGTGGACCGGGCTGGATCAAATTGAGCTGGACTGTGTTTAAACTTAGCTGTAGTGGGTTAAAGTGGGCTGGAGTGGGTTAAACTGTGCTAGAGTGAACTGAACTGGGCTGGGCTTGATCAAACTTAGCTGGACTGTGTTTAAACTGAGCTGGACTGTGTTAAACTGGGCTGGACTGGCTTAAACTGTGCTAGAGTGAACTGAAGTGGGCTGGGCTGGATCAAACTGAGCTGGACTGGGTTAAACTGTGCTGGAGTAAACTGAACTGGGCTGGGGAGGATCAAACTGAGCTGGGCTGTGCCAAAGTGGGTTGGCCTGGGTTAAACTTGGCTGCACTGGGTTAAACTGGGCTGGAGTGTATTAAATGTGGCTGGACTGGGTTACACTGGGCTGGGATGGATTGAAGTGATCTGGAGTGGATTAAACTAGGCTGGACAGGGTTAAACTGTGCTAGAGTGAACTGAACTGGGCTGGGCTGGATGAAACAGGGCTGGGCTGGTTTAAACTGGGGTGGATTGCATTCTACTGAGCTGGTGTGTATTAAAAATGGCTGGACTGGGTTAAACTGGGCTGGGCTGGATCCAACTGGGTTGGACTTGGTTAAAGTGAGCTGGGCTGGATTGAACTGAGCTGGACTGGATTAAACTGGGTTGAGCTGGATTGAATTGAGCTGGACTGGATCAAACTGAACTGGCCTGGATTAAACACAGCTGGACTGGGTTAAACAAGACTGGGCTGGTTAAACTCTGCTGCTGTGAACTAAAGTGGGCTGGACTGTGTTAAACTGCGCTGGGTTTGATTAAATTTAGCTGGAGTGCATTAAACTGGGCTGGACTGGGTTAAACTGAGCTGGACTGGGTTAAACTGGGCTTGTCTGGATTAAACTGGGCTGGAGTGTGTCAAACTGAGTTGGGCTGGATTAAACTGAGCTGGACTGGGTGAAGCTGGGCTGGACTGGATTAAACGGCGATGGAGTGTATTAAGCTGGCCTGGACTAAAGTGGGCTGGCCTGGATTAAACTGAACTGGACTGGGTTAAACTTGGCTGCGCTGGGTTAAATTGAGCTGGACTGGGCTGGACTGGGTTAAACTGGGCTGGACTGGATTGAACCGAAGTGGGCTGGGCTGGATTGAACTGAGGTGGACTGGGTTAAAGTGGGTTTGACTGAGTTTAACAGTGATAGAGTGAAATGAAGTGGGCTGGGCAGGATGAAAGTGAGCTGGCCTGGGTTAAACTGGGCTGGGTTGTATCAAGCTGTGCTGGCCTGGGTTAAACTGGGCTTGCCTAGGGTAAAACTGGGCTGTACTGGGGTAAAAGTGTGCTGTACTGGGTTAAAGTGGGGTGGGCTTTATCAAATTGGGCTGGACTGGGTTAAACTGGGCTGGAGTGGATTATACTGAACTGGAGTATATTAAATATGGCTGGACTGGGTTAAACTGGGCTGGGCTGTTTCAAACTGTGCTGGCCCGGATTAAACTGGGCTGGCCTGGGTTAAACATGGCTGGACTGGGTTAAACTGGGGTGGGCTGTATCAAACTGGGCTGGACAGGGTTAAACTGGGCTGGAGTGGATTATACTGAGCTGGAGTGTATTAAATATGGTTGGACTGGGTTAAACTGTGCTGGGCTGTAACAAACTGGGCTGGGCTGGTTTAAACTGGGTTGGACTGGGTTAAACTTGGCTGGGCTGGATTATACTGAGGTGGAGTGTATTAAATATGGCTGGAGGGGGTTAAACTGGGCTGGGCTGTAACAAACTGGGCTGGACTGGGTTAAATATGGCTGGACTGGGTTAACCTGGGCTGGGCTGTATCAAGGTGGGCTGGCCTGGGTTAAACTGGGCTGGGCTGTATTAAACTGGGCTGGCCTGAGTTAAACTGTGTTGAGCTGTATCAAACTGGGCTGGCCTGGGTTAAACTGGGCTGGCCTGGGTTAAACTGGGCTGGGCTGGATCAAACTGAGCTGGACTGGGTTAAACTGTGCTAGTGTGAACTGAACTGGGCTGGGCTGGATTAAAGTGAGCTGGACTGGGTTCAAGTGGACCGAGCTGGATCAAATTGAGCTGGACTGTGTTTAAACTTAGCTGTAGTGGGTTAAAGTGGGCTGGAGTGGGTTAAACTGTGCTAGAGTGAACTGAACTGGGCTGGGCTCGATCAAACTTAGCTGGACTGTGTTTAAACTGAGCTGGACTGTGTTAAACTGGGCTGGACTGGCTTAAACTGTGCTAGAGTGAACTGAAGTGGGCTGGGCTGGATGAAAGAGGGCTGGGCTGGGTTAAACTGGGGTGGATTGCATTATCCTGAGCTGATGTTTATTAAATATGGCTGGACTGGGTTAAAGTGGGCTGGGCTGGATCCAACTGGGTTGGACTTGGTTAAAGTGGGCTGGGCTGGATTGAACTGAGCTGGACTGGATTAAACTGGGTTGAGCTGGATTGAATTGAGCTGGACTGGATCAAACTGAGCTGGCCTGGATAAACACAGCTGGACTAGGTTAAACATGACTGGGCTGGGTTAAACTTTGCTGCTGTGAACTAAACTGGGCTGGACTGTTTTAAACTGCGCTGGGTTTGATTAAATTTAGCTGTAGTGGATTAAACTGGGCTGGACTGGGTTAACCTGAGCTGGACTGGGTTAAACTGGGCTTGTCTGGATTAAACTGGGCTGGAGTGTGTCAAACTGAGTTGGGCTGGATTAAACTGAGCTGGACTGGGTGAAGCTGGGCTGGACTGGATTAAAGTGAGATGGAGTGTATTAAACTGGGCTGGCCTGGACTAAAGTGGGCTGGCCCGGATTAAACTGAACTGGACTGGGTTAAATTGAGCTGGACTGGGTTAAACTGGGTTGGACTGGGTTAAACTGGGCTGGGCTGGATTGAACTGAGGTGGCCTGGATTAAAGTGGGCTTGACTGTGTTAAACAGTGCTAGAGTGAACTGAAGTGGGCTGGGCAGGATGAAAGTGAGCTGTACTGGGTTAAACTGGGCTGTACTGGGGTAAAAGTGGGCTGAACCGGGTTAAACTGGGGTGGAGTGGGTTAAAGTGGGGTGGGCTTTATCAAATTGGGCTGGCCTGGGTTAAACTGGGCTGGCCTGGGTTAAAGTGGGTTGGAGTGTATTAAATATGGCTGGACTGGGTTAAACTGGGCTGGGCTGTATTTAACTGTGCTGGCCTGGGTTAAACTGGGCTGGCCTGGGTTAAACTGGGCTGGGCTGGATCAAACTGGGCTGGACAGGGTTAAACTGTGCTAGAGTGAACTGAACTGGGCTGGGCTGGATTAAAGTGAGCTGGACTGGGTTCAAGTGGACCGGGCTGGATCAAACTGAGCTGGACTGTGTTTAAACTTAGCTGTAGTGGGTTAAAGTGGGCTGGAGTGGGTTAAACTGTGCTAGAGTGAACTGAAGTGGGCTGGGCTGGATGAAACGGAGCTGGACTGGGTTAAAGTGGGCTGGGCTGGGTTAAACAGGGTTGGACTGGGTTAATCTTGGCTGGGCTGGATTCTACTGAGCTGGAGTGTATTAAATATGGCTGGACTGGGTTAAAGTGGGCTGGCCTGGGTTAAACTGGGCTGGGCTGTATCAAACTGGGCTGGCCTGGGTTAAACTGGGCTGGGCTGTATCAAACTGGGCTGGCCTGGGTTAAACTGGGCTGGCCTGGGTTAAACTGGGCTGGAGTGTATTAAATATGGCTGGACTGGGTTAAACTGGGCTGGGCTGTATTAAACTGGGCTGGCCTGAGTTAAACTGTGTTGAGCTGTATCAAACTGGGCTGGCCTGGGTTAAACTGGGCTGGCCTGGGTTAAACTGGGCTGGGCTGGGTCAAACTGAGCTGGACTGGGTTAAACTGTGCTAGTGTGAACTGAACTGGGCTGGGCTGGATTAAAGTGAGCTGGACTGGGTTCAAGTGGACCGGGCTGGATCAAATTAAGCTGGACTGTGTTTAAACTTAGCTGTAGTGGGTTAAAGTGGGCTGGAGTGGGTTAAACTGTGCTAGAGTGAACTGAACTGGGCTGGGCTTGATCAAACTTAGCTGGACTGTGTTTAAACTGAGCTGGACTGTGTTAAACTGGGCTGGACTGGCTTAAACTGTGCTAGAGTGAACTGAAGTGGGCTGGGCAGGATGAAAGTGAGCTGGACTGGGTTAAACTGGGCTGGCCTGGGTTAAACTGGGCTGGCCTGGGGTAAAACTGGGCTGTAGTGGGGTAAAACTGGGCTGTACTGGGTTAAAGTGGAGTAGATTGAGCTGGTGTGTATTAAATATAGCTGGACTGGTTTAAACTGGGCTGGGTTAAACTGGACTGGAGTGGATTATACTGAGCTGGAGTGTATTAAATATGGCTGGACTGGGTTAAACTGGGCTGGCCTGGGTTAAAGTGGGCTGGGCTGTATCAAACTGGGCTGGCCTGGGTTAAACTGGGCTGGGCTGTATCAAACTGGGCTGGCCTGGGTTAAACTGGGCTGGGCTGTATCAAACTGGGCTGGCCTGGGTTAAACTGGGCTGGGCTGTATCAAACTGGGCTGGACAGGGTTAAACTGGGCTGGAGTGGATTATACTGAGCTGGAGTGTATTAAATATGGTTGGACTGGGTTAAACTGGGCTGGGGTGTATCAGCCTGGGCTGGCCTGGGTTAAACTGGGCTGGGATGGACTGAACTGATCTGGAGTGGATTAAACTGGGGTGGACATCCTTTAACTGTGCTAGAGTGAACTGAAGTGGGCTGGGCTGTATCAAACTGAGCTGGACTGAGTTAAACTGGGCTGGGCTGTGTTAAAGTGTGGTGGACTGGATTATACTGAGCTGGTGTGTATTAAGTATGGTTGGATTGGGTTAAACTGGGCTGGGCTGTATCAGGCTTGGTTGGACTGGGTTAAAGTGGGCTGGGCTGGATTGAAGTGAGATGGACCGGATTAAACTGGTCTGGACTAAATTAAACTATGCTGGCCTGGGTTATACTGAGCTGGAGTGTATTAAAAATGGCTGGACTGAGTTAAACTGGGTTGGGCTGTATCAAACTGGGCTGGCCTGGGTTAAACTGGGCTGGCCTGGGTTAAACTGGGCTGGAGTGTATTAAATATGGCTGGACTGGGTTAAACTGGGCTGGGCTGTATTAAACTAGGCTGGCCTGAGTTAAACTGTGTTGAGCTGTATCAAACTGGGCTGGCCTGGGTTAAACTGGGCTGGCCTGGGTTAAACTGTGCTAGTGTGAACTGAACTGGGCTGGGCTGGGTTAAAGTGAGCTGGACTGGGTTCAAGTGGACCGGGCTGGATCAAATTGAGCTGGACTGTGTTTAAACTTAGCTGTAGTGGGTTAAAGTGGGCTGGAGTGGGTTAAACTGTGCTAGAGTGAACTGAACTGGGCTGGGCTTGATCAAACTTAGCTGGACTGTGTTTAAACTGAGCTGGACTGTGTTAAACTGGGCTGGACTGGCTTAAACTGTGCTAGAGTGAACTGAAGTGGGCTGGGCTGGATCAAACTGAGCTGGACTGGGTTAAACTGTGCTGGAGTAAACTGAACTGGGCTGGGGAGGATCAAACTGAGCTGGGCTGTGCCAAAGTGGGTTGGCCTGGGTTAAACTTGGCTGCACTGGGTTAAACTGGGCTGGAGTGTATTAAATGTGGCTGGACTGGGTTACACTGGGCTGGGATGGATTGAAGTGATCTGGAGTGGATTAAACTAGGCTGGACAGGGTTAAACTGTGCTAGAGTGAACTGAACTGGGCTGGGCTGGATGAAACAGGGCTGGGCTGGTTTAAACTGGGGTGGATTGCATTCTACTGAGCTGGTGTGTATTAAAAATGGCTGGACTGGGTTAAACTGGGCTGGGCTGGATCCAACTGGGTTGGACTTGGTTAAAGTGAGCTGGGCTGGATTGAACTGAGCTGGACTGGATTAAACTGGGTTGAGCTGGATTGAATTGAGCTGGACTGGATCAAACTGAACTGGCCTGGATTAAACACAGCTGGACTGGGTTAAACAAGACTGGGCTGGTTAAACTCTGCTGCTGTGAACTAAAGTGGGCTGGACTGTGTTAAACTGCGCTGGGTTTGATTAAATTTAGCTGGAGTGCATTAAACTGGGCTGGACTGGGTTAAACTGAGCTGGACTGGGTTAAACTGGGCTTGTCTGGATTAAACTGGGCTGGAGTGTGTCAAACTGAGTTGGGCTGGATTAAACTGAGCTGGACTGGGTGAAGCTGGGCTGGACTGGATTAAACGGCGATGGAGTGTATTAAGCTGGCCTGGACTAAAGTGGGCTGGCCTGGATTAAACTGAACTGGACTGGGTTAAACTTTGCTGCGCTGGGTTAAATTGAGCTGGACTGGGCTGGACTGGGTTAAACTGGGCTGGACTGGATTGAACCGAAGTGGGCTGGGCTGGATTGAACTGAGGTGGACTGGGTTAAAGTGGGTTTGACTGAGTTTAACAGTGATAGAGTGAAATGAAGTGGGCTGGGCAGGATGAAAGTGAGCTGGCCTGGGTTAAACTGGGCTGGGTTGTATCAAGCTGTGCTGGCCTGGGTTAAACTGGGCTTGCCTAGGGTAAAACTGGGCTGTACTGGGGTAAAAGTGTGCTGTACTGGGTTAAAGTGGGGTGGGCTTTATCAAATTGGGCTGGACTGGGTTAAACTGGGCTGGAGTGGATTATACTGAACTGGAGTATATTAAATATGGCTGGACTGGGTTAAACTGGGCTGGGCTGTTTCAAACTGGGCTGGCCCGGATTAAACTGGGCTGGGCTGTATCAAACTGGGCTGGCCTGGGTTAAACATGGCTGGACTGGGTTAAACTGGGGTGGGCTGTATCAAACTGGGCTGGACAGGGTTAAACTGGGCTGGAGTGGATTATACTGAGCTGGAGTGTATTAAATATGGTTGGACTGGGTTAAACTGTGCTGGGCTGTAACAAACTGGGCTGGGCTGGTTTAAACTGGGTTGGACTGGGTTAAACTTGGCTGGGCTGGATTATACTGAGGTGGAATGTATTAAATATGGCTGGAGGGGGTTAAACTGGGCTGGGCTGTAACAAACTGGGCTGGACTGGGTTAAATATGGCTGGACTGGGTTAACCTGGGCTGGGCTGTATCAAGGTGGGCTGGCCTGGGTTAAACTGGGCTGGGCTGTATTAAACTGGGCTGGCCTGAGTTAAACTGTGTTGAGCTGTATCAAACTGGGCTGGCCTGGGTTAAACTGGGCTGGCCTGGGTTAAACTGGGCTGGGCTGGATCAAACTGAGCTGGACTGGGTTAAACTGTGCTAGTGTGAACTGAACTGGGCTGGGCTGGATTAAAGTGAGCTGGACTGGGTTCAAGTGGACCGAGCTGGATCAAATTGAGCTGGGCTGTGTTTAAACTTAGCTGTAGTGGGTTAAAGTGGGCTGGAGTGGGTTAAACTGTGCTAGAGTGAACTGAACTGGGCTGGGCTCGATCAAACTTAGCTGGACTGTGTTTAAACTGAGCTGGACTGTGTTAAACTGGGCTGGACTGGCTTAAACTGTGCTAGAGTGAACTGAAGTGGGCTGGGCTGGATGAAAGAGGGCTGGGCTGGGTTAAACTGGGGTGGATTGCATTATCCTGAGCTGATGTTTATTAAATATGGCTGGACTGGGTTAAAGTGGGCTGGGCTGGATCCAACTGGGTTGGACTTGGTTAAAGTGGGCTGGGCTGGATTGAACTGAGCTGGACTGGATTAAACTGGGTTGAGCTGGATTGAATTGAGCTGGACTGGATCAAACTGGGTTGAGCTGGATTGAATTGAGCTGGACTGGATCAAACTGAGCTGGCCTGGATTAAACACAGCTGGACTGGGTTAAACATGACTGGGCTGGGTTAAATTCTGCTGCTGTGAACTAAAGTGGGCTGGACTGTGTTAAACTGCGCTGGGTTTGATTAAATTTAGCTGTAGTGGATTAAACTGGGCTGGACTGGGTTAAATTGAGCTGGACTGGGTTAAACTGGGCTTGTCTGGATTAAACTGGGCTGGAGTGTGTCAAACTGAGTTGGACTGGTTTAAACTGAGCTGGACTGGGTGAAGCTGGGCTGGACTGGATTAAAGTGAGATGGAGTGTATTAAACCGGGCTGGCCTGGACTAAAGTGGGCTGGCCTGGATTAAACTGAACTGGACTGGGTTAAACTTGGCTGCGCTGGGTTAAATTGAGCTGGACTGGGCTGGACTGGGTTAAACTGGGCTGGGCTGGATTGAACCGAAGTGGGCTGGGCTGGATTGAACTGAGGTGGACTGGGTTAAAGTGGGTTTGAAGGAGTTAAACAGTGCTAGAGTGAAATGAAGTGGGCTGGGCAGGATGAAAGTGAGCTGGCCTGGGTTAAACTGGGCTGGGTTGTATCAAACTGTGCTGGCCTGGGTTAAACTGGGCTTGCCTAGGATAAAACTGGGCTGTACTGGGGTAAAAGTGTGCTGTACTGGGTTAAAGTGGGGTGGGCTTTATCAAATTGGGCTGGACTGGGTTAAACTGGGCTGGAGTGGATTATACTGAGCTGGAGTATATTAAATATGGCTGGACTGGGTTAAACTGGGCTGGGCTGTTTCAAACTGGGCTGGCCCAGATTAAACTGGGCTGGGCTGTATCAAACTGGGCTGGCCTGGGTTAAACATGGCTGGACTGGGTTAAACTGTGCTAGAGTGAACTGAAGTGGGCTGGGCTGGATCAAACTGAGCTGGACTGGGTTAAACTGTGCTGGAGTAAACTGAACTGGGTTGGGGAGGATCAAACTGAGCTGGGCTGTGCCAAAGTGGGTTGGCCTGGGTTAAACTGGGCTGGACTGGGTTAAACTGGGCTGGACTGGGTTAAACTGGGCTGGTCTGGGTTACACTGGGCTGGGATGGATTGAAGTGATCTGGAGTGGATTAAACTAGGCTGGACAGGGTTAAACTGTGCTAGAGTGAACTGAACTGGGCTGGGCTGGATGAAACAGGGCTGGGCTGGGTTAAACTGGGGTGGATTGCATTCTACTGAGCTGGTGTGTATTAAATATGGCTGGACTGGGTTAAAGTGGGCTGGGCTGGATCCAACTGGGTTGGACTTGGTTAAAGTGGGCTGGGCTGGATTGAACTGAGCTGGACTGGATTAAACTGGGTTGAGCTGGATTGAATTGAGCTGGACTGGATCAAACTGAGCTGGCCTGGATTAAACACAGCTGGACTGGGTTAAACATGACTGGGCTGGGTTAAACTCTGCTGCTGTGAACTAAACTGGGCTGGACTGTGTTAAACTGCGCTGGGTTTGATTAAATTTAGCTGGAGTGCATTAAAGTGGGCTGGACTGGGTTAAACTGGGCTTGTCTGGATTAAACTGGGCTGGAGTGTGTCAAACTGAGTTGGGCTGGATTAAACTGAGCTGGACTGGGTGAAGCTGGGCTGGACTGGATTAAAGTGAGATGGAGTGTATAAAACTGGGCTGGCCTGGACTAAAGTGGGCTGGCCTGGATTAAACTGAACTGGACTGGGTTAAACTTGGCTGCGCTGGGTTAAATTGAGCTGGACTGGGCTGGACTGGGTTAAACTGGGCTGGACTGGATTGAACCGAAGTGGGCTGGGCTGGATTGAACTGAGGTGGACTGGGTTAAAGTGGGTTTGACTGAGTTTAACAGTGATAGAGTGAAATGAAGTGGGCTGGTGTCCTGGGTTCAGCAGTAGCAGTCATGTTTTTCCTTTGTGTTAGCTGGTGCAGTGCTGTGTTTTGACTTCTAGTTTGAGAGCAGCGTTGGTGAAGCCGATGTTTTCGGTTGTTGCTAAGTGATGTTTACCTTGACCAAGGACTCTGTGAGGCTCATGCTCTGCCACGGAGGAGGGGAAGCTGTGAGGAGGCAGAGACGGGGCGCCTGACCCGGGCTAGCCGGGGAGGTATTCCATACCACAGCACGTCATGCCCGGGGTGGGGGGTAACTGGGAGTTACCCGGAAGGACAGGGGCTTCCGGGTGGAACTCGTTTTCTTGGCCGGTGGTATCGTATTCTCTTCCCTTGTTATTTCCTTTATCGTTATTATTACTGGTGGTAGCAGCAGTGATTTGTGTTATACCTTAGTTACTAAACTGTTCTTCTCTCAACCCAGGGGTGGGGGGTAACTGGGAGTTACCCGGAAGGACAGGGGCTTCCGGGTGGAACTCGTTTTCTTGGCCGGTGGTATCGTATTCTCTTCCCTTGTTATTTTCCCTTATCATTGTTTTAGCTGATAGTAGCGGTGGTGATTTGTTGCTGGACTGTTCTTGTCTCAACCCGTGGGAGTTGCACTCTCTCGATCCTCCTCCCCGTTCCTCCGGGAGCGGGGAAGGGGAGAGCCCCGGTGCAGGGAGGGGGGGGAGACGAACACGGACCTTGATTGTTGTCAGCTCGGCACCACTCACTGGGAGTGAGTGAACAAGTTACCTGACTGGGTTTAAACCACGACAGTTCTTTTTTGGCGCCCAACGTGGGGCACGAAGGGGTTGAGATAAGAACAGATCTAACTGGATTGATAGTCACTCGTCACAATGCTGATTTATTGGCTCTCAAGGTTTTTCCTCTTGATCTCACAGTTTCAGTATACCATATCTTACGTCCATCCGGTATTGGCTGTATTAGTGTTTTTCAAGTGTGGGGCTTGGGCTAAGGTTTTTATCCCATTGTACTTTATGGTAATGACTTGTAATACAATAGAATCGTTGATCATGAAACTGATCTGGTTTATGTTCCCAGTGTGGTCACCACCTTTATACTTTGGGAGGTATATGATGGAGGTGCTTAGCAATTGCACATCTTTTTTCTCCTTCTCAGGTGCTCAACCTGTGAAGGAGACATCCTTTTACCCTCCTAGTCGTCCCCCCAGACCATTTACATTTGAGAGTTTTGAATTTTTTAAATGGCCTTTTAATGCTCTTGAGACTTGTTTGCTGATGGTGATGGGAATCACCATGCTAACACGCATACAGAGTGTGTTTTGCCCACTACTGATTTCAAGAGTTAAGCAGATTCAGGTTTGGGTCCTGTCTGGGGTCAAACGACGATGTAGGAGGACCGAGAGATTTTCCCAGAGGCTGGACAGCCATGAGTGGCAGGGTGTGTGGGATAGTATGGGCAAGTATCTAGGTCAGTGGGCCCCTCCAGTATTTTGGAATTTCACTACCGAACAACTGCAAAATCCAGAAGAATTAGTAAAACACTTAAATGAGGTGTGTGGTCATTCTGGCCATACCAGAGATGGACAAATCACGGCAACGTGCTGGGGCTTGGCCTATGCTTACAGGGCCTTGTTCAACACTATCCAGCACCTTCAAAAGGAAAAGAATGTCGGCGGATTTGAGGGCAAAGTGACAGTCGCTACTCAAACTTTGGCTGCAATGAACTGCGCAGCTACCCCAGTGGCAAGTACAGCAGCTGCTCAAACTTCAACTGCAACAGACAGCGCGGTTACCCCAGCTGCAAGCACAGTAGCTACACCACCCCCAGCAACAAGTACAGTCGCCACTCAAACCACAGTGATAATCACTGCAGCCAAACCAGAGGACCAATTCGTACCAATATCAGTTGCCCCTGTACGCAAGAGAACCAGCAAAAAGGAGGCAAAAAGGGTGAAGCGAGATGAAGAACCAATGAATTCACCACCCGGTCCAGAATCTGATCAGGAGTCATCCTCACATGACGAAGAAGAAGAAGAAGAGGTAACTTCTCGACCTCGGACCTCAACCGAGCTGCGGAATATGCGAAAAGATTTTACCCGTCAACCAGGGGAGCACATCATCACCTGGTTACTCCGATGCTGGGACAATGGGGCCGATGGTCACGAACTAGAAGGTACAGAAGCCAAGCAGGTGGGATCACTTGCTAGAGAAGGGGGAATTGACAAAGCAATTGCAAGAGAGAAAAAGTCCCTCAGCCTTTGGAGGAGGCTCTTGGCAGCTGTGAAAGAAAGGTTTCCGTACAAGGACGATGTTACGAGTCGTTCGGCCAAGTGGACTACTATAGACAAAGGCATCCAGTCTCTGAGGGAATCGGCCATCGTAGAGATGATCTATCACATCAAGCCGAATAACGGGGATACACCTATAGATCCAGATGAAGTTGAATGTACACGACCCATGTGGCGAAAACTTACACGGAATGCACCGTCATCATATGCCCATTCATTGGCAACAGTGACCTGGAATGACATAGTACCACTAACAGTGGATGAAATGGTTCATAAACTCCGAGAGTTCGAAGACAATCTCACTCCTTCCATCATCTCAGCTGTGAAAAAACTGTCCCAGGACCTCGACAAATTGAGGGACGATGTATCTGATTTATCCAGCTCCTCACGTGTACCAACACGCGTCTCAGCTATTAACAAAAGACGTCCTATTGTTCAAGAGAGGAGATACAGAAGGTATACGCCACGGGGTACCCTATGGTTTTACCTGCTGGATCACGGAGAAGACATGACAAAGTGGGATGGAAAACCTACTTCAGCTTTGGAGGAACGGGTGAGTGAACTGAAGAGGGGAGCAAGGGCCAAGACTGATCGTCCCATGAGAGCTACGGCTTCAGTCTCTGGTGAGCAGTTTCCCAGATGGAGTGGAAGAGCTGATTTTACTCCAGCTCCTGTGATAAGGAAGAATAATCCCTTTCAACACGACTTAAGTGTCCAATGCTGTGACGACCATTAGAGGGGCCCTGCCTCCAGCCAGGTGGAGGTAGGGGACAATCGGATTTACTGGACTGTGTGGATCAGATGGCCTGGCACATCAGTCCCACAGAAGTATAAGGCTCTAGTAGATACCGGTGCACAGTGTACCCTGATGCCATCAAGCTGTCAAGGGGTGGAACCCATCTATATTTCTGGAGTAACAGGAGGATCCCAAGAGTTGACTGTGCTGGAGGCTGAAATCAGCCTGACTGGGAGGGAGTGGCAAAAGCACCCTATTGTGACTGGTCCAGAGGCTCCATGCATCCTCGGCATAGACTACCTCAAGAGAGGGTACTTCAAAGACCCAAAAGGGTACCGGTGGGCTTTTGGTATTGCTGCTTTGGAGACTGAGGAAATTGAGCAGCTGTCCACCTTGCCTGGTCTCTCAGAAGATCCCTCTGCTGTGGGGTTGCTGAAAGTTGAAGAACAACAAGTGCCAATTGCGACCACAACAGTGCACCGGCGGCAATATCGCACCAACCGAGACTCCCTGATTCCCATCCATCAGCTGATCCGTAGACTGGAGAGTCAGGGGGTGATCAGCAGGACCCGCTCACCCTTCAATAGCCCCATATGGCCAGTGCGAAAGTCTAATGGAGAATGGAGACTAACAGTAGACTATCGTGGCCTGAATGAAGTCACACCACCATTGAGTGCTGCCGTACCGGACATGCTAGAACTTCAGTATGAACTAGAGTCAAAGGCAGCCAAGTGGTATGCCACGATTGATATTGCCAACGCATTTTTCTCCATTCCTTTGGCAGCAGAGTGCAGGCCACAGTTTGCTTTTACTTGGAGGGGTGTCCAGTTCACTTGGAACCGACTGCCCCAGGGGTGGAAACACAGCCCTACCATTTGCCATGGACTGATCCAGACTGCACTGGAACAGGGGCAAGCTCCAGAACACCTGCAATACATTGATGACATTATTGTGTGGGGCGATACAGCGGAAGAAGTCTTTGAGAAAGGGAGGAAAATAATCCAAATCCTGCTGAAAGCCGGTTTTGCCATAAAACGGAGTAAGGTCAAGGGACCTGCACAGGAGATTCAATTTTTGGGAATAAAATGGCAAGATGGACGTAGACAGATCCCCACAGATGTGATCAACAAGATAACAGCAATGTCTCCACCAACTAATAAGAAAGAAACGCAAGCTTTCTTGGGTGCAGTGGGGTTCTGGAGAATGCACATCCCAAATTACAGTTCGATTGTAAGCCCTCTCTATCATGTGACCCGGAAGAAGAATGATTTTAAATGGGGCCCTGAGCAGCAACAAGCCTTTGAGCAAATTAAACGCGAGATAGTTCATGCAGTAGCCCTTGGACCTGTCCGGACCGGGCCAGATGTAAAAAATGTGCTGTACACTGCAGCTGGGGAGAACGGTCCTACCTGGAGCCTCTGGCAGAAAGCTCCAGGGGAGACTCGAGGTCGACCCCTCGGCTTTTGGAGTCGGGGATACAAAGGATCTGAGGCCAGCTATACCCCAACTGAGAAAGAGATACTGGCAGCCTATGAAGGGGTTCGAGCTGCTTCGGAAGTGATTGGCACTGAAGCACAGCTCCTCCTGGCACCCCGGCTGCCCGTGCTGGGCTGGATGTTCAAAGGCAGGGTCTCCTCTACACATCATGCAACTGATGCTACATGGAGTAAATGGGCTGCACTAATTACACAACGAACTCGAATAGGAAATCCCAGTCGTCCAGGCATTCTAGAAGTCATCATGGACTGGCCAGAGGGCAAAGATTTCGGAATGTCACCAGAGGAGGAGGTGGTGCGTGCTGAAGAGGCCACACCATATAATAAACTGTCAGAAAGTGAAAAGCAGTATGCCTTGTTTACTGATGGCTCTTGCCGTATTGTGGGAAAGCATCGGAGATGGAAGGCAGCTGTATGGAGTCCTGGACGACAAGTTGCAGAAACTGCTGAAGGAGAGGGTGAATCGAGTCAATTTGCCGAGGTGAAAGCCATCCAGCTGGCCCTGGACATTGCTGAACGAGAAAAGTGGCCAGTACTTTATCTCTATACTGACTCATGGATGGTGGCAAATGCCCTGTGGGGGTGGTTGAAGCAATGGAAGCAGAGCAACTGGCAACGCAGAGGTAAACCCATCTGGGCTGCTGCACTGTGGAAAGATATTGCTGCCCGGGTGCAGAACCTGGTGGTGAAGGTACGTCATGTAGATGCCCATGTACCCAAGAGTCGGGCCACTGAGGAACACCAGAACAACCAACAAGTGGATAAAGCGGCTAAGATTGAAGTGGCTCAGATGGACTTAGATTGGCAACATAAAGGTGAATTATTTCTGGCCCGGTGGGCCCATGACACTTCAGGCCATCAGGGCAGAGATGCAACATACAGATGGGCCCGTGACCGAGGGGTGGACTTAACAATGGACACTATTGCCCAGGTTATTCATGAGTGTGAAACATGTGCTGCAATTAAACAAGCCAAGCGGTTAAAGCCTCTTTGGTATGGAGGACGATGGTTGAAGTATAAATATGGGGAGGCCTGGCAGATTGACTATATCACACTGCCACCAACCCGCCAAGGCAAGCGCCATGTGCTTACCATGGTGGAAGCAACCACCGGGTGGCTGGAAACATACGCTGTGCCCCATGCCACTGCCCGGAACACTATCCTGGGACTTGAGAAACAGATTTTGTGGCGACACGGCACCCCAGAGAGAATTGAATCAGACAATGGGACTCATTTCCGGAATAACCTTATAGATATTTGGGCCAAAGAGCATGGCATTGAGTGGGTATATCACATCCCCTACCATGCACCAGCCTCTGGGAAAATCGAACGGTACAATGGGCTGTTAAAAACTACACTGAGAGCGATGGGTGGGGGAACTTTCAAGCATTGGGATACACATTTACCAAAGGCCACCTGGTTGGTCAACACCAGAGGATCTGCCAACAGGGCTGGCCCAGCCCAGTCAGAACTTTTACATATTGTAGAGGGGGACAAAGTTCCTGTGGTGCATATGAAGAATTTGCTGGGGAAGACAGTCTGGGTTATTCCTGCTTCAGGTAAAGGCAAACCCACTCGTGGGATTGCTTTTGCTCAGGGACCTGGATATACTTGGTGGGTAATGCGGGAAGATGGGGAAGTCCGATGTATACCTCAAGGGGATTTGATTTTAGGGGAAAACAGCCAGTGAACTCAATTGTATACTGTTGCCTGCTGTGTAATGCTTTTATAGCCCATCAACTAGATGTCTCCAGGTCACCAGCGACTGGCCCTGACTTCCTTCCAGCCATCATCCCAACAGAGAATGAACTTGGAACATCATGGACCGAATGGACTCGGCAGCATTATAGGGATTGGTCCATGCACTAAGAAAATGATTTTTTTTCCTCTTGGTCTGTATGTATATGGATGTATATATGTGGGAGAGCGATGGTGTATTGAAAATGTGGGATCTGAGCACAACGTGAATGGTATGGAATAAGGGGTGGATAATGTCCTGGGTTCAGCAGTAGCAGTCATGTTTTTCCTTTGTGTTAGCTGGTGCAGTGCTGTGTTTTGACTTCTAGTTTGAGAGCAGCGTTGGTGAAGCCGATGTTTTCGGTTGTTGCTAAGTGATGTTTACCTTGACCAAGGACTCTGTGAGGCTCATGCTCTGCCACGGAGGAGGGGAAGCTGTGAGGAGGCAGAGACGGGGCGCCTGACCCGGGCTAGCCGGGGAGGTATTCCATACCACAGCACGTCATGCCCGGGGTGGGGGGTAACTGGGAGTTACCCGGAAGGACAGGGGCTTCCGGGTGGAACTCGTTTTCTTGGCCGGTGGTATCGTATTCTCTTCCCTTGTTATTTTCCCTTATCATTGTTTTAGCTGATAGTAGCGGTGGTGATTTGTTGCTGGACTGTTCTTGTCTCAACCCGTGGGAGTTGCACTCTCTCGATCCTCCTCCCCGTTCCTCCGGGAGCGGGGAAGGGGAGAGCCCCGGTGCAGGGAGGGGGGGGAGACGAACACGGACCTTGATTGTTGTCAGCTCGGCACCACTCACTGGGAGTGAGTGAACAAGTTACCTGACTGGGTTTAAACCACGACAGCTGGGCAGGATGAAAGTGAGCTGGCCTGGGTTAAACTGGGCTGGGTTGTATCAAGCTGTGCTGGCCTGGGTTAAACTGGGCTTGCCTAGGGTAAAACTGGGCTGTACTGGGGTAAAAGTGTGCTGTACTGGGTTAAAGTGGGGTGGGCTTTATCAAATTGGGCTGGACTGGGTTAAACTGGGCTGGAGTGGATTATACTGAGCTGGAGTATATTAAATATGGCTGGACTGGGTTAAACTGGGCTGGGCTGTTTCAAACTGTGCTGGCCCGGATTAAACTGGGCTGGGCTGTATCAAACTGGGCTGGCCTGGGTTAAACATGGCTGGACTGGGTTAAACTGTGCTAGAGTGAACTGAAGTGGGCTGGGCTGGATCAAACTGAGCTGGACTGGGTTAAACTGTGCTGGAGTAAACTGAACTGGGTTGGGGAGGATCAAACTGAGCTGGGCTGTGCCAAAGTGGGTTGGCCTGGGTTAAACTTGGCTGCACTGGGTTAAACTGGGCTGGACTGGGTTAAACTGGGCTGGACTGGGTTACACTGGGCTGGGATGGATTGAAGTGATCTGGAGTGGATTAAACTAGGCTGGACAGGGTTAAACTGTGCTAGAGTGAACTGAAGTGGGCTGGGCTGGATGAAACAGGGCTGGGCTGGGTTAAACTGGGGTGGATTGCATTCTACTGAGCTGGTGTGTATTAAATATGACTGGACTGGGTTAAAGTGGGCTGGGCTGGCTCCAACTGGGTTGGACTTGGTTAAAGTGGGCTGGGCTGGATTGAACTGAGCTGGACTGGATTAAACTGGGTTGAGCTGGATTGAATTGAGCTGGACTGGATCAAACTGGGTTGAGCTGGATTGAATTGAGCTGGACTGGATCAAACTGAGCTGGCCTGGATTAAACACAGCTGGACTGGGTTAAACATGACTGGGCTGGGTTAAACTCTGCTGCTGCGAACTAAACTGGGCTGGACTGTGTTAAACTGCGCTGGGTTTGATTAAATTTAGCTGTAGTGGATTAAACTGGGCTGGACTGGGTTAAATTGAGCTGGACTGGGTTAAACTGGGCTTGTCTGGATTAAACTGGGCTGGAGTGTGTCAAACTGAGTTGGGCTGGATTAAACTGAGCTGGACTGGATTAAACTGGGCTGGACTGGATTAAACTGAGCTGGACTGGGTGAAGCTGGGCTGGACTGGATTAAACTGAGATGGAGTGTATTAAACTGGGCTGGTCTGGACTAAAGTGGGCTGGCCTGGATTAAACTGAACTGGACTGGGTTAAACTTGGCTGCGCTGGGTTAAATTGAGCTGGACTGGGCTGGACTGGGTTAAACTGGGCTGGGCTGGGTTGAACCGAAGTGGGCTGGGCTGGATTGAACTGAGGTGGACTGGGTTAAAGTGGGTTTGACTGAGTTAAACAGTGCTAGAGTGAAATGAAGTGGGCTGGGCAGGATGAAAGTGAGCTGGCCTGGGTTAAACTGGGCTGGGTTGTATCAAACTGTGCTGGCCTGGGTTAAACTGGGCTTGCCTAGGGTAAAACTGGGCTGTACTGGGGTAAAAGTGTGCTGTACTGGGTTAAAGTGGGGTGGGCTTTATCAAATTGGGCTGGACTGGGTTAAACTGGGCTGGAGTGGATTATACTGAGCTGGAGTATATTAAATATGGCTGGACTGGGTTAAACTGGGCTGGGCTGTTTCAAACTGTGCTGGCCCGGATTAAACTGGGCTGGGCTGTATCAAACTGGGCTGGCCTGGGTTAAACATGGCTGGACTGGGTTAAACTGGCGTGGGCTGTATCAAACTGGGCTGGACAGGGTTAAACTGGGCTGGAGTGGATTATACTGAGCTGGAGTGTATTAAATATGGTTGGACTGGGTTAAACTGTGCTGGGCTGTAACAAACTGGGCTGGGCTGGTTTAAACTGGGTTGGACTGGGTTAAACTTGGCTGGGCTGGATTATACTGAGGTGGAGTGTATTAAATATGGCTGGAGGGGGTTAAACTGGGCTGGGCTGTAACAAACTGGGCTGGACTGGGTTAAATATGGCTGGACTGGGTTAAACTGGGCTGGGCTGTATCAAAGTGGGCTGGCCCGGGTTAAACTGGGCTGGGATGGATTGAACTGAGCTGGACTGAATTAAATTGGGCTGGACAGGGTTAAACTGTGCTAGAGTGAACTGAAGTGGGCTGGGCAGGATGAAAGTGAACTAGACAGGGATAAACTGGGCTGGGCTCGATCAAACTGAGCTGGACTGTGTTTAAACTGAGCTGGACTGTGTTAAACTGGGCTGGACTGGGTTAAAGTTTGCTAGAGTGAACTGAAGTGGGCTGGGCTGGATCAAAGTGAGTTGGACTGGGTTAAACTGTGCTGGAGTAAACTGAACTGGGCTGGGGAGGATCAAACTGAGCTGGGCTGTATCAAAGTTGGTTGGCCTGGGTTAAACTTGGCTGCACTGGGTTAAACTGGGCTGGAGTGTATTAAATGTGGCTGGACTGGGTTAAACTGGGCTGGACTGGGTTACACTGGGCTGGAGTGGATTATACTGAGCTGGAGTGTATTAAATATGGTTGGACTGGGTTAAACTGTGCTGGGCTGTAACAAACTGGGCTGGGCTGGTTTAAACTGGGTTGGACTGGGTTAAACTTGGCTGGGCTGGATTATACTGAGGTGGAGTGTATTAAATATGGCTGGAGGGGGTTAAACTGGGCTGGGCTGTAACAAACTGGGCTGGACTGGGTTAAATATGGCTGGACTGGGTTAACCTGGGCTGGGCTGTATCAAGGTGGGCTGGCCTGGGTTAAAATGGGCGGGCCTGGGTTAAACTGGGCTGGGCTGTATTAAACTGGGCTGGCCTGAGTTAAACTGTGTTGAGCTGTATCAAACTGGGCTGGCCTGGGTTAAACTGGGCTGGCCTGGGTTAAACTGGGCTGGGCTGGATCAAACTGAGCTGGACTGGGTTAAACTGTGCTAGTGTGAACTGAACTGGGCTGGGCTGGATTAAAGTGAGCTGGACTGGGTTCAAGTGGACCGAGCTGGATCAAATTGAGCTGGACTGTGTTTAAACTTAGCTGTAGTGGGTTAAAGTGGGCTGGAGTGGGTTAAACTGTGCTAGAGTGAACTGAACTGGGCTGGGCTCGATCAAACTTAGCTGGACTGTGTTTAAACTGAGCTGGACTGTGTTAAACTGGGCTGGACTGGCTTAAACTGTGCTAGAGTGAACTGAAGTGGGCTGGGCTGGATGAAAGAGGGCTGGGCTGGGTTAAACTGGGGTGGATTGCATTATCCTGAGCTGATGTTTATTAAATATGGCTGGACTGGGTTAAAGTGGGCTGGGCTGGATCCAACTGGGTTGGACTTGGTTAAAGTGGGCTGGGCTGGATTGAACTGAGCTGGACTGGATTAAACTGGGTTGAGCTGGATTGAATTGAGCTGGACTGGATCAAACTGAGCTGGCCTGGATAAACACAGCTGGACTAGGTTAAACATGACTGGGCTGGGTTAAACTTTGCTGCTGTGAACTAAACTGGGCTGGACTGTTTTAAACTGCGCTGGGTTTGATTAAATTTAGCTGTAGTGGATTAAACTGGGCTGGACTGGGTTAACCTGAGCTGGACTGGGTTAAACTGGGCTTGTCTGGATTAAACTGGGCTGGAGTGTGTCAAACTGAGTTGGGCTGGATTAAACTGAGCTGGACTGGGTGAAGCTGGGCTGGACTGGATTAAAGTGAGATGGAGTGTATTAAACTGGGCTGGCCTGGACTAAAGTGGGCTGGCCCGGATTAAACTGAACTGGACTGGGTTAAATTGAGCTGGACTGGGTTAAACTGGGTTGGACTGGGTTAAACTGGGCTGGGCTGGATTGAACTGAGGTGGCCTGGATTAAAGTGGGCTTGACTGTGTTAAACAGTGCTAGAGTGAACTGAAGTGGGCTGGGCAGGATGAAAGTGAGCTGTACTGGGTTAAACTGGGCTGTACTGGGGTAAAAGTGGGCTGAACCGGGTTAAACTGGGGTGGAGTGGGTTAAAGTGGGGTGGGCTTTATCAAATTGGGCTGGCCTGGGTTAAACTGGGCTGGCCTGGGTTAAAGTGGGTTGGAGTGTATTAAATATGGCTGGACTGGGTTAAACTGGGCTGGGCTGTATTTAACTGTGCTGGCCTGGGTTAAACTGGGCTGGCCTGGGTTAAACTGGGCTGGGCTGGATCAAACTGGGCTGGACAGGGTTAAACTGTGCTAGAGTGAACTGAACTGGGCTGGGCTGGATTAAAGTGAGCTGGACTGGGTTCAAGTGGACCGGGCTGGATCAAACTGAGCTGGACTGTGTTTAAACTTAGCTGTAGTGGGTTAAAGTGGGCTGGAGTGGGTTAAACTGTGCTAGAGTGAACTGAAGTGGGCTGGGCTGGATGAAACGGAGCTGGACTGGGTTAAAGTGGGCTGGGCTGGGTTAAACAGGGTTGGACTGGGTTAATCTTGGCTGGGCTGGATTCTACTGAGCTGGAGTGTATTAAATATGGCTGGACTGGGTTAAAGTGGGCTGGCCTGGGTTAAACTGGGCTGGGCTGTATCAAACTGGGCTGGCCTGGGTTAAACTGGGCTGGGCTGTATCAAACTGGGCTGGCCTGGGTTAAACTGGGCTGGCCTGGGTTAAACTGGGCTGGAGTGTATTAAATATGGCTGGACTGGGTTAAACTGGGCTGGGCTGTATTAAACTGGGCTGGCCTGAGTTAAACTGTGTTGAGCTGTATCAAACTGGGCTGGCCTGGGTTAAACTGGGCTGGCCTGGGTTAAACTGGGCTGGGCTGGGTCAAACTGAGCTGGACTGGGTTAAACTGTGCTAGTGTGAACTGAACTGGGCTGGGCTGGATTAAAGTGAGCTGGACTGGGTTCAAGTGGACCGGGCTGGATCAAATTAAGCTGGACTGTGTTTAAACTTAGCTGTAGTGGGTTAAAGTGGGCTGGAGTGGGTTAAACTGTGCTAGAGTGAACTGAACTGGGCTGGGCTTGATCAAACTTAGCTGGACTGTGTTTAAACTGAGCTGGACTGTGTTAAACTGGGCTGGACTGGCTTAAACTGTGCTAGAGTGAACTGAAGTGGGCTGGGCAGGATGAAAGTGAGCTGGACTGGGTTAAACTGGGCTGGCCTGGGTTAAACTGGGCTGGCCTGGGGTAAAACTGGGCTGTAGTGGGGTAAAACTGGGCTGTACTGGGTTAAAGTGGAGTAGATTGAGCTGGTGTGTATTAAATATAGCTGGACTGGTTTAAACTGGGCTGGGTTAAACTGGACTGGAGTGGATTATACTGAGCTGGAGTGTATTAAATATGGCTGGACTGGGTTAAACTGGGCTGGCCTGGGTTAAAGTGGGCTGGGCTGTATCAAACTGGGCTGGCCTGGGTTAAACTGGGCTGGGCTGTATCAAACTGGGCTGGCCTGGGTTAAACTGGGCTGGGCTGTATCAAACTGGGCTGGCCTGGGTTAAACTGGGCTGGGCTGTATCAAACTGGGCTGGACAGGGTTAAACTGGGCTGGAGTGGATTATACTGAGCTGGAGTGTATTAAATATGGTTGGACTGGGTTAAACTGGGCTGGGGTGTATCAGCCTGGGCTGGCCTGGGTTAAACTGGGCTGGGATGGACTGAACTGATCTGGAGTGGATTAAACTGGGGTGGACATCCTTTAACTGTGCTAGAGTGAACTGAAGTGGGCTGGGCTGTATCAAACTGAGCTGGACTGAGTTAAACTGGGCTGGGCTGTGTTAAAGTGTGGTGGACTGGATTATACTGAGCTGGTGTGTATTAAGTATGGTTGGATTGGGTTAAACTGGGCTGGGCTGTATCAGGCTTGGTTGGACTGGGTTAAAGTGGGCTGGGCTGGATTGAAGTGAGATGGACCGGATTAAACTGGTCTGCACTAAATTAAACTATGCTGGCCTGGGTTATACTGAGCTGGAGTGTATTAAAAATGGCTGGACTGAGTTAAACTGGGTTGGGCTGTATCAAACTGGGCTGGCCTGGGTTAAACTGGGCTGGCCTGGGTTAAACTGGGCTGGAGTGTATTAAATATGGCTGGACTGGGTTAAACTGGGCTGGGCTGTATTAAACTAGGCTGGCCTGAGTTAAACTGTGTTGAGCTGTATCAAACTGGGCTGGCCTGGGTTAAACTGGGCTGGCCTGGGTTAAACTGGGCTGGGCTGGATCAAACTGAGCTGGACTGGGTTAAACTGTGCTAGTGTGAACTGAACTGGGCTGGGCTGGGTTAAAGTGAGCTGGACTGGGTTCAAGTGGACCGGGCTGGATCAAATTGAGCTGGACTGTGTTTAAACTTAGCTGTAGTGGGTTAAAGTGGGCTGGAGTGGGTTAAACTGTGCTAGAGTGAACTGAACTGGGCTGGGCTTGATCAAACTTAGCTGGACTGTGTTTAAACTGAGCTGGACTGTGTTAAACTGGGCTGGACTGGCTTAAACTGTGCTAGAGTGAACTGAAGTGGGCTGGGCTGGATCAAACTGAGCTGGACTGGGTTAAACTGTGCTGGAGTAAACTGAACTGGGCTGGGGAGGATCAAACTGAGCTGGGCTGTGCCAAAGTGGGTTGGCCTGGGTTAAACTTGGCTGCACTGGGTTAAACTGGGCTGGAGTGTATTAAATGTGGCTGGACTGGGTTACACTGGGCTGGGATGGATTGAAGTGATCTGGAGTGGATTAAACTAGGCTGGACAGGGTTAAACTGTGCTAGAGTGAACTGAACTGGGCTGGGCTGGATGAAACAGGGCTGGGCTGGTTTAAACTGGGGTGGATTGCATTCTACTGAGCTGGTGTGTATTAAAAATGGCTGGACTGGGTTAAACTGGGCTGGGCTGGATCCAACTGGGTTGGACTTGGTTAAAGTGAGCTGGGCTGGATTGAACTGAGCTGGACTGGATTAAACTGGGTTGAGCTGGATTGAATTGAGCTGGACTGGATCAAACTGAACTGGCCTGGATTAAACACAGCTGGACTGGGTTAAACAAGACTGGGCTGGTTAAACTCTGCTGCTGTGAACTAAAGTGGGCTGGACTGTGTTAAACTGCGCTGGGTTTGATTAAATTTAGCTGGAGTGCATTAAACTGGGCTGGACTGGGTTAAACTGAGCTGGACTGGGTTAAACTGGGCTTGTCTGGATTAAACTAGGCTGGAGTGTGTCAAACTGAGTTGGGCTGGATTAAACTGAGCTGGACTGGGTGAAGCTGGGCTGGACTGGATTAAACGGCGATGGAGTGTATTAAGCTGGCCTGGACTAAAGTGGGCTGGCCTGGATTAAACTGAACTGGACTGGGTTAAACTTGGCTGCGCTGGGTTAAATTGAGCTGGACTGGGCTGGACTGGGTTAAACTGGGCTGGACTGGATTGAACCGAAGTGGGCTGGGCTGGATTGAACTGAGGTGGACTGGGTTAAAGTGGGTTTGACTGAGTTTAACAGTGATAGAGTGAAATGAAGTGGGCTGGGCAGGATGAAAGTGAGCTGGCCTGGGTTAAACTGGGCTGGGTTGTATCAAGCTGTGCTGGCCTGGGTTAAACTGGGCTTGCCTAGGGTAAAACTGGGCTGTACTGGGGTAAAAGTGTGCTGTACTGGGTTAAAGTGGGGTGGGCTTTATCAAATTGGGCTGGACTGGGTTAAACTGGGCTGGAGTGGATTATACTGAACTGGAGTATATTAAATATGGCTGGACTGGGTTAAACTGGGCTGGGCTGTTTCAAACTGTGCTGGCCCGGATTAAACTGGGCTGGGCTGTATCAAACTGGGCTGGCCTGGGTTAAACATGGCTGGACTGGGTTGAACTGGGGTGGGCTGTATCAAACTGGGCTGGACAGGGTTAAACTGGGCTGGAGTGGATTATACTGAGCTGGAGTGTATTAAATATGGTTGGACTGGGTTAAACTGTGCTGGGCTGTAACAAACTGGGCTGGGCTGGTTTAAACTGGGTTGGACTGGGTTAAACTTGGCTGGGCTGGATTATACTGAGGTGGAGTGTATTAAATATGGCTGGAGGGGGTTAAACTGGGCTGGGCTGTAACAAACTGGGCTGGACTGGGTTAAATATGGCTGGACTGGGTTAACCTGGGCTGGGCTGTATCAAGGTGGGCTGGCCTGGGTTAAACTGGGCTGGGCTGTATTAAACTGGGCTGGCCTGAGTTAAACTGTGTTGAGCTGTATCAAACTGGGCTGGCCTGGGTTAAACTGGGCTGGCCTGGGTTAAACTGGGCTGGGCTGGATCAAACTGAGCTGGACTGGGTTAAACTGTGCTAGTGTGAACTGAACTGGGCTGGGCTGGATTAAAGTGAGCTGGACTGGGTTCAAGTGGACCGAGCTGGATCAAATTGAGCTGGGCTGTGTTTAAACTTAGCTGTAGTGGGTTAAAGTGGGCTGGAGTGGGTTAAACTGTGCTAGAGTGAACTGAACTGGGCTGGGCTCGATCAAACTTAGCTGGACTGTGTTTAAACTGAGCTGGACTGTGTTAAACTGGGCTGGACTGGCTTAAACTGTGCTAGAGTGAACTGAAGTGGGCTGGGCTGGATGAAAGAGGGCTGGGCTGGGTTAAACTGGGGTGGATTGCATTATCCTGAGCTGATGTTTATTAAATATGGCTGGACTGGGTTAAAGTGGGCTGGGCTGGATCCAACTGGGTTGGACTTGGTTAAAGTGGGCTGGGCTGGATTGAACTGAGCTGGACTGGATTAAACTGGGTTGAGCTGGATTGAATTGAGCTGGACTGGATCAAACTGGGTTGAGCTGGATTGAATTGAGCTGGACTGGATCAAACTGAGCTGGCCTGGATTAAACACAGCTGGACTGGGTTAAACATGACTGGGCTGGGTTAAACTCTGCTGCTGTGAACTAAAGTGGGCTGGACTGTGTTAAACTGCGCTGGGTTTGATTAAATTTAGCTGTAGTGGATTAAACTGGGCTGGACTGGGTTAAATTGAGCTGGACTGGGTTAAACTGGGCTTGTCTGGATTAAACTGGGCTGGAGTGTGTCAAACTGAGTTGGACTGGTTTAAACTGAGCTGGACTGGGTGAAGCTGGGCTGGACTGGATTAAAGTGAGATGGAGTGTATTAAACCGGGCTGGCCTGGACTAAAGTGGGCTGGCCTGGATTAAACTGAACTGGACTGGGTTAAACTTGGCTGCGCTGGGTTAAATTGAGCTGGACTGGGCTGGACTGGGTTAAACTGGGCTGGGCTGGATTGAACCGAAGTGGGCTGGGCTGGATTGAACTGAGGTGGACTGGGTTAAAGTGGGTTTGAAGGAGTTAAACAGTGCTAGAGTGAAATGAAGTGGGCTGGGCAGGATGAAAGTGAGCTGGCCTGGGTTAAACTGGGCTGGGTTGTATCAAACTGTGCTGGCCTGGGTTAAACTGGGCTTGCCTAGGGTAAAACTGGGCTGTACTGGGGTAAAAGTGTGCTGTACTGGGTTAAAGTGGGGTGGGCTTTATCAAATTGGGCTGGACTGGGTTAAACTGGGCTGGAGTGGATTATACTGAGCTGGAGTATATTAAATATGGCTGGACTGGGTTAAACTGGGCTGGGCTGTTTCAAACTGTGCTGGCCCGGATTAAACTGGGCTGGGCTGTATCAAACTGGGCTGGCCTGGGTTAAACATGGCTGGACTGGGTTAAACTGTGCTAGAGTGAACTGAAGTGGGCTGGGCTGGATCAAACTGAGCTGGACTGGGTTAAACTGTGCTGGAGTAAACTGAACTGGGTTGGGGAGGATCAAACTGAGCTGGGCTGTGCCAAAGTGGGTTGGCCTGGGTTAAACTGGGCTGGACTGGGTTAAACTGGGCTGGACTGGGTTAAACTGGGCTGGTCTGGGTTACACTGGGCTGGGATGGATTGAAGTGATCTGGAGTGGATTAAACTAGGCTGGACAGGGTTAAACTGTGCTAGAGTGAACTGAAGTGGGCTGGGCTGGATGAAACAGGGCTGGGCTGGGTTAAACTGGGGTGGATTGCATTCTACTGAGCTGGTGTGTATTAAATATGGCTGGACTGGGTTAAAGTGGGCTGGGCTGGATCCAACTGGGTTGGACTTGGTTAAAGTGGGCTGGGCTGGATTGAACTGAGCTGGACTGGATTAAACTGGGTTGAGCTGGATTGAATTGAGCTGGACTGGATCAAACTGAGCTGGGCTGGATTAAACACAGCTGGACTGGGTTAAACATGACTGGGCTGGGTTAAACTCTGCTGCTGTGAACTAAACTGGGCTGGACTGTGTTAAACTGCGCTGGGTTTGATTAAATTTAGCTGGAGTGCATTAAAGTGGGCTGGACTGGGTTAAACTGGGCTTGTCTGGATTAAACTGGGCTGGAGTGTGTCAAACTGAGTTGGGCTGGATTAAACTGAGCTGGACTGGGTGAAGCTGGGCTGGACTGGATTAAAGTGAGATGGAGTGTATAAAACTGGGCTGGCCTGGACTAAAGTGGGCTGGCCTGGATTAAACTGAACTGGACTGGGTTAAACTTGGCTGCGCTGGGTTAAATTGAGCTGGACTGGGCTGGACTGGGTTAAACTGGGCTGGGCTGGATTGAACCGAAGTGGGCTGGGCTGGATTGAACTGAGGTGGACTGGGTTAAAGTGGGTTTGACTGAGTTTAACAGTGCTAGAGTGAAATGAAGTGGGCTGGGCAGGATGAAAGTGAGCTGGCCTGGGTTAAACTGGGCTGGGTTGTATCAAGCTGTGCTGGCCTGGGTTAAACTGGGCTTGCCTAGGGTAAAACTGGGCTGTACTGGGGTAAAAGTGTGCTGTACTGGGTTAAAGTGGGGTGGGCTTTATCAAATTGGGCTGGACTGGGTTAAACTGGGCTGGAGTGGATTATACTGAGCTGGAGTATATTAAATATGGCTGGACTGGGTTAAACTGGGCTGGGCTGTTTCAAACTGTGCTGGCCCGGATTAAACTGGGCTGGGCTGTATCAAACTGGGCTGGCCTGGGTTAAACATGGCTGGACTGGGTTAAACTGTGCTAGAGTGAACTGAAGTGGGCTGGGCTGGATCAAACTGAGCTGGACTGGGTTAAACTGTGCTGGAGTAAACTGAACTGGGTTGGGGAGGATCAAACTGAGCTGGGCTGTGCCAAAGTGGGTTGGCCTGGGTTAAACTTGGCTGCACTGGGTTAAACTGGGCTGGACTGGGTTAAACTGGGCTGGACTGGGTTACACTGGGCTGGGATGGATTGAACTGATCTGGAGTGGATTAAACTAGGCTGGACAGGGTTAAACTGTGCTAGAGTGAACTGAAGTGGGCTGGGCTGGATGAAACAGGGCTGGGCTGGGTTAAACTGGGGTGGATTGCATTCTACTGAGCTGGTGTGTATTAAATATGACTGGACTGGGTTAAAGTGGGCTGGGCTGGCTCCAACTGGGTTGGACTTGGTTAAAGTGGGCTGGGCTGGATTGAACTGAGCTGGACTGGATTAAACTGGGTTGAGCTGGATTGAATTGAGCTGGACTGGATCAAACTGGGTTGAGCTGGATTGAATTGAGCTGGACTGGATCAAACTGAGCTGGCCTGGATTAAACACAGCTGGACTGGGTTAAACATGACTGGGCTGGGTTAAACTCTGCTGCTGCGAACTAAACTGGGCTGGACTGTGTTAAACTGCGCTGGGTTTGATTAAATTTAGCTGTAGTGGATTAAACTGGGCTGGACTGGGTTAAATTGAGCTGGACTGGGTTAAACTGGGCTTGTCTGGATTAAACTGGGCTGGAGTGTGTCAAACTGAGTTGGGCTGGATTAAACTGAGCTGGACTGGATTAAACTGGGCTGGACTGGATTAAACTGAGCTGGACTGGGTGAAGCTGGGCTGGACTGGATTAAACTGAGATGGAGTGTATTAAACTGGGCTGGTCTGGACTAAAGTGGGCTGGCCTGGATTAAACTGAACTGGACTGGGTTAAACTTGGCTGCGCTGGGTTAAATTGAGCTGGACTGGGCTGGACTGGGTTAAACTGGGCTGGGCTGGGTTGAACCGAAGTGGGCTGGGCTGGATTGAACTGAGGTGGACTGGGTTAAAGTGGGTTTGACTGAGTTAAACAGTGCTAGAGTGAAATGAAGTGGGCTGGGCAGGATGAAAGTGAGCTGGCCTGGGTTAAACTGGGCTGGGTTGTATCAAACTGTGCTGGCCTGGGTTAAACTGGGCTTGCCTAGGGTAAAACTGGGCTGTACTGGGGTAAAAGTGTGCTGTACTGGGTTAAAGTGGGGTGGGCTTTATCAAATTGGGCTGGACTGGGTTAAACTGGGCTGGAGTGGATTATACTGAGCTGGAGTATATTAAATATGGCTGGACTGGGTTAAACTGGGCTGGGCTGTTTCAAACTGTGCTGGCCCGGATTAAACTGGGCTGGGCTGTATCAAACTGGGCTGGCCTGGGTTAAACATGGCTGGACTGGGTTAAACTGGCGTGGGCTGTATCAAACTGGGCTGGACAGGGTTAAACTGGGCTGGAGTGGATTATACTGAGCTGGAGTGTATTAAATATGGTTGGACTGGGTTAAACTGTGCTGGGCTGTAACAAACTGGGCTGGGCTGGTTTAAACTGGGTTGGACTGGGTTAAACTTGGCTGGGCTGGATTATACTGAGGTGGAGTGTATTAAATATGGCTGGAGGGGGTTAAACTGGGCTGGGCTGTAACAAACTGGGCTGGACTGGGTTAAATATGGCTGGACTGGGTTAAACTGGGCTGGGCTGTATCAAAGTGGGCTGGCCCGGGTTAAACTGGGCTGGGATGGATTGAACTGAGCTGGACTGAATTAAATTGGGCTGGACAGGGTTAAACTGTGCTAGAGTGAACTGAAGTGGGCTGGGCAGGATGAAAGTGAACTAGACAGGGATAAACTGGGCTGGGCTCGATCAAACTGAGCTGGACTGTGTTTAAACTGAGCTGGACTGTGTTAAACTGGGCTGGACTGGGTTAAAGTTTGCTAGAGTGAACTGAAGTGGGCTGGGCTGGATCAAAGTGAGCTGGACTGGGTTAAACTGTGCTGGAGTAAACTGAACTGGGCTGGGGAGGATCAAACTGAGCTGGGCTGTATCAAAGTTGGTTGGCCTGGGTTAAACTTGGCTGCACTGGGTTAAACTGGGCTGGAGTGTATTAAATGTGGCTGGACTGGGTTAAACTGGGCTGGACTGGGTTACACTGGGCTGGAGTGGATTATACTGAGCTGGAGTGTATTAAATATGGTTGGACTGGGTTAAACTGTGCTGGGCTGTAACAAACTGGGCTGGGCTGGTTTAAACTGGGTTGGACTGGGTTAAACTTGGCTGGGCTGGATTATACTGAGGTGGAGTGTATTAAATATGGCTGGAGGGGGTTAAACTGGGCTGGGCTGTAACAAACTGGGCTGGACTGGGTTAAATATGGCTGGACTGGGTTAACCTGGGCTGGGCTGTATCAAGGTGGGCTGGCCTGGGTTAAAATGGGCGGGCCTGGGTTAAACTGGGCTGGGCTGTATTAAACTGGGCTGGCCTGAGTTAAACTGTGTTGAGCTGTATCAAACTGGGCTGGCCTGGGTTAAACTGGGCTGGCCTGGGTTAAACTGGGCTGGGCTGGATCAAACTGAGCTGGACTGGGTTAAACTGTGCTAGTGTGAACTGAACTGGGCTGGGCTGGATTAAAGTGAGCTGGACTGGGTTCAAGTGGACCGAGCTGGATCAAATTGAGCTGGACTGTGTTTAAACTTAGCTGTAGTGGGTTAAAGTGGGCTGGAGTGGGTTAAACTGTGCTAGAGTGAACTGAACTGGGCTGGGCTCGATCAAACTTAGCTGGACTGTGTTTAAACTGAGCTGGACTGTGTTAAACTGGGCTGGACTGGCTTAAACTGTGCTAGAGTGAACTGAAGTGGGCTGGGCTGGATGAAAGAGGGCTGGGCTGGGTTAAACTGGGGTGGATTGCATTATCCTGAGCTGATGTTTATTAAATATGGCTGGACTGGGTTAAAGTGGGCTGGGCTGGATCCAACTGGGTTGGACTTGGTTAAAGTGGGCTGGGCTGGATTGAACTGAGCTGGACTGGATTAAACTGGGTTGAGCTGGATTGAATTGAGCTGGACTGGATCAAACTGAGCTGGCCTGGATAAACACAGCTGGACTAGGTTAAACATGACTGGGCTGGGTTAAACTTTGCTGCTGTGAACTAAACTGGGCTGGACTGTTTTAAACTGCGCTGGGTTTGATTAAATTTAGCTGTAGTGGATTAAACTGGGCTGGACTGGGTTAACCTGAGCTGGACTGGGTTAAACTGGGCTTGTCTGGATTAAACTGGGCTGGAGTGTGTCAAACTGAGTTGGGCTGGATTAAACTGAGCTGGACTGGGTGAAGCTGGGCTGGACTGGATTAAAGTGAGATGGAGTGTATTA
The DNA here is from genome assembly GCF_033815535.1 of Pezoporus flaviventris. NCBI lineage: Eukaryota > Metazoa > Chordata > Aves > Psittaciformes > Psittacidae > Pezoporus > Pezoporus flaviventris. The sequence goes on along the minus strand of NW_026892878.1, from coordinate 26,661 downwards.
AACTGGGCTGGCCTGGACTAAAGTGGGCTGGCCCGGATTAAACTGAACTGGACTGGGTTAAATTGAGCTGGACTGGGTTAAACTGGGTTGGACTGGGTTAAACTGGGCTGGGCTGGATTGAACTGAGGTGGCCTGGATTAAAGTGGGCTTGACTGTGTTAAACAGTGCTAGAGTGAACTGAAGTGGGCTGGGCAGGATGAAAGTGAGCTGTACTGGGTTAAACTGGGCTGTACTGGGGTAAAAGTGGGCTGAACCGGGTTAAACTGGGGTGGAGTGGGTTAAAGTGGGGTGGGCTTTATCAAATTGGGCTGGCCTGGGTTAAACTGGGCTGGCCTGGGTTAAAGTGGGTTGGAGTGTATTAAATATGGCTGGACTGGGTTAAACTGGGCTGGGCTGTATTTAACTGTGCTGGCCTGGGTTAAACTGGGCTGGCCTGGGTTAAACTGGGCTGGGCTGGATCAAACTGGGCTGGACAGGGTTAAACTGTGCTAGAGTGAACTGAACTGGGCTGGGCTGGATTAAAGTGAGCTGGACTGGGTTCAAGTGGACCGGGCTGGATCAAACTGAGCTGGACTGTGTTTAAACTTAGCTGTAGTGGGTTAAAGTGGGCTGGAGTGGGTTAAACTGTGCTAGAGTGAACTGAAGTGGGCTGGGCTGGATGAAACGGAGCTGGACTGGGTTAAAGTGGGCTGGGCTGGGTTAAACAGGGCTGGACTGGGTTAATCTTGGCTGGGCTGGATTCTACTGAGCTGGAGTGTATTAAATATGGCTGGACTGGGTTAAAGTGGGCTGCGCTGTAACAAACTGGGATGGACTGGATTAAACTGGGCTGGGCTGTATCAAAGTGGGCTGGCCCGGGTTAAACTGGGCTGGGATGGATTGAACTGAGCTGGACTGAATTGAATTGGTCTGGACAGGGTTAAACTGTGCTAGAGTGTACTGAAGTGGGTTGGGCAGGATGAAAGTGAGCTAGACTGGGATAAACTGGGCTGGGCTGGATCAGACTGAGCTGGACTGTGTTTAAACTGAGCTGGACTGTGTTAAACTGGGCTGGACTGGCTTAAAATGTGCTAGAGTGAACTGAAGTGGGCTGGGAAGGATCAAACTGAGCAGGACAGGGTTGAAATGTGCTGGAGTAAACTGAACTGGGCTGGGGAGGATCAAACTGAACTGGGCTGTATCAAAGTGGGTTTGCCTGGGTTAAACTTGGCTGCACTGGGTTAAACTGGGCTGCAGTGTGTTAAATGTGGCTGGACTGGGTTAAACTGGGCTGGACTGGGTTATACTGGGCTGGGATGTATTGAACTGATCTGGAGTGGATTAAACTAGGCTGGACAGGGTTAAACTGTGCTAGAGTGAACTGAACTGGGCTGGGCTGGGTGAAACTGAGCTAGACTGGGTTAAAGTGGGCTGGGCTGGGTTAAACTGGGTTGGACTGGATTAAACCTTGCTGGGCTGGATTCTACTGAGCTGGAGTGTATTAAATATGGCTGGACTGGGTTAAAGTGGGCTGGGCTGTAACAAACTGGGCTGGACTGGGTTAAACTGGGCTGGGCTGGATCAAACTGAGCTGGACTGTGTTTAAACTGAGCTGGACTGTGTTAAACTGGGCTGGACTGGGTTAAACTTTGCTAGAGTGAACTGAAGTGGGCTGGGCTGGATCAAAGTGAGCTGGACTGGGTTAAACCTTGCTGGAGTAAACTGAACTGGGCTGGGGAGGATCAAACTGAGCTGGGCTGTATCAAAGTGGGTCGGCCTGGGTTAAACTGGGCTGCACTGGGTTAAACTGGGCTGGAGTGTATTAAATGTGGCTGGACTGGGTTAAACTGGGCTGGACTGGGTTACACTGGGCTGGGATGGATTGAAGTGATCTGGAGTGGATTAAACTAGGCTGGACAGGGTTAAACTGAGCTAGAGTGAGCTGAACTGGGCTGGGCTGGATGAAACGGGGCTGGGCTGTGTTAAACTGGGGTGGATTGCATTATACTGAGCTGGTGTGTATTAAATATGGCTGGACTGGGTTAAAGTGGGCTGGGCTGGCTCCAACTGGGTTGGACTTGGTTAAAGTGGGCTGGGCTGGATTGAACTGAGCTGGACTGGATTAAACTGGGTTGAGCTGGATTGAATTGAGCTGGACTGGATCAAACTGAGCTGGCCTGGATAAACACAGCTGGACTAGGTTAAACATGACTGGGCTGGGTTAAACTTTGCTGCTGTGAACTAAACTGGGCTGGACTGTTTTAAACTGCGCTGGGTTTGATTAAATTTAGCTGTAGTGGATTAAACTGGGCTGGACTGGGTTAACCTGAGCTGGACTGGGTTAAACTGGGCTTGTCTGGATTAAACTGGGCTGGAGTGTGTCAAACTGAGTTGGGCTGGATTAAACTGAGCTGGACTGGGTGAAGCTGGGCTGGACTGGATTAAAGTGAGATGGAGTGTATTAAACTGGGCTGGCCTGGACTAAAGTGGGCTGGCCCGGATTAAACTGAACTGGACTGGGTTAAATTGAGCTGGACTGGGTTAAACTGGGTTGGACTGGGTTAAACTGGGCTGGGCTGGATTGAACTGAGGTGGCCTGGATTAAAGTGGGCTTGACTGTGTTAAACAGTGCTAGAGTGAACTGAAGTGGGCTGGGCAGGATGAAAGTGAGCTGTACTGGGTTAAACTGGGCTGTACTGGGGTAAAAGTGGGCTGAACCGGGTTAAACTGGGGTGGAGTGGGTTAAAGTGGGGTGGGCTTTATCAAATTGGGCTGGCCTGGGTTAAACTGGGCTGGCCTGGGTTAAAGTGGGTTGGAGTGTATTAAATATGGCTGGACTGGGTTAAACTGGGCTGGGCTGTATTTAACTGTGCTGGCCTGGGTTAAACTGGGCTGGCCTGGGTTAAACTGGGCTGGGCTGGATCAAACTGGGCTGGACAGGGTTAAACTGTGCTAGAGTGAACTGAACTGGGCTGGGCTGGATTAAAGTGAGCTGGACTGGGTTCAAGTGGACCGGGCTGGATCAAACTGAGCTGGACTGTGTTTAAACTTAGCTGTAGTGGGTTAAAGTGGGCTGGAGTGGGTTAAACTGTGCTAGAGTGAACTGAAGTGGGCTGGGCTGGATGAAACGGAGCTGGACTGGGTTAAAGTGGGCTGGGCTGGGTTAAACAGGGTTGGACTGGGTTAATCTTGGCTGGGCTGGATTCTACTGAGCTGGAGTGTATTAAATATTGCTGGACTGGGTTAAAGTGGGCTGCGCTGTAACAAACTGGGATGGACTGGATTAAACTGGGCTGGGCTGTATCAAAGTGGGCTGGCCCGGGTTAAACTGGGCTGGGATGGATTGAACTGAGCTGGACTGAATTGAATTGGTCTGGACAGGGTTAAACTGTGCTAGAGTGTACTGAAGTGGGTTGGGCAGGATGAAAGTGAGCTAGACTGGGGTAAACTGGGCTGGGCTGGATCAGACTGAGCTGGACTGTGTTTAAACTGAGCTGGACTGTGTTAAACTGGGCTGGACTGGCTTAAAATGTGCTAGAGTGAACTGAAGTGGGCTGGGAAGGATCAAACTGAGCAGGACAGGGTTGAAATGTGCTGGAGTAAACTGAACTGGGCTGGGGAGGATCAAACTGAACTGGGCTGTATCAAAGTGGGTTTGCCTGGGTTAAACTTGGCTGCACTGGGTTAAACTGGGCTGCAGTGTGTTAAATGTGGCTGGACTGGGTTAAACTGGGCTGGACTGGGTTACACTGGGCTGGGATGTATTGAACTGATCTGGAGTGGATTAAACTAGGCTGGACAGGGTTAAACTGTGCTAGAGTGAACTGAACTGGGCTGGGCTGGATGAAACAGGGCTGGGCTGGGTTAAACTGGGGTGGATTGCATTCTACTGAGCTGGTGTGTATTAAATATGGCTGGACTGGGTTAAAGTGGGCTGGGCTGGATCCAACTGGGCTGGACTGGGTTAAACTGGGCTGGGCTGTATCAAAGTGGGCTGGCCTGGGTTAAACTGGGCTGGGATGGATTGAACTGAGCTGGACTGAATTGAATTGGTCTGGACAGGGTTAAACTGTGCTAGAGTGAACTGAAGTGGGCTGGGCAGGATGAAAGTGAGCTAGACTGGGATAAACTGGGCTGGGCTGGATCAGACTGAGCTGGACTGTGTTTAAACTGAGCTGGACTGTGTTAAACTGGGCTGGACTGGGTTAAACTTTGCTAGAGCGAACTGAAGTGGGCTGGGCTGGATCAAAGTGAGCTGGACTGGGTTAAACTGTGCTGGAGTAAACTGAACTGGGCTGGGGAGGATCAAACTGAGCTGGGCTGTATCAAAGTTGGTTGGCCTGGGTTAAACTTGGCTGCACTGGGTTAAACTGGGCTGGAGTGTATTAAATGTGGCTGGAGTGGGTTAAAGTGGGCTGGAGTGGGTTAAACTGGGCTGGGATGGATTGAACTGATCTGGAGTGGATTAAACTAGGCTGGACAGGGTTAAACTGTGCTAGAGTGAGCTGAACTGGGCTGGGCTGGATGAAACAGGGCTGGGCTGTGTTAAACTGGGGTGGATTGCATTATACTGAGCTGGTGTGTATTAAATATGGCTGGACTGGGTTAAACTGGGCTGTGCTGGGTTAAACTGCACTGGAGTGGATTATACTGAGCTGGAGTGTATTAAACATGGCTGGACTGGGTTAAAGTGGGCTGGGCTGGATTGAACTGAGGTGGACTGGGTTAAAATGGGCTGGGCTGGATTGAACTGAGGTGGACTGGGTTAAAGTGGGCTTGAGTGGGTTAAACAGTGCTAGAGTGAACTGAAGTGGGCTGGGCAGGATGGAAGTGAGCTGGACTGGGTTAAACTGAGCTGGGTTGTATCAAACTGGGCTGGCCTGGTTTAAACTGGGCTGTACTGGGGTAAAAGTGGGCTGTACTGGGTTAAACTGGGCTGGAGTGGGTTAAAGTGGGGTGGGCTTTATCAAATTGGGCTGGCCTGGGTTAAACTGGGCTGGAGTGGATTATAGTGAGCTGGAGTGTATTAAATATGGCTGGACTGGGTTAAACTGGGCTGGAGTGTATTAAATGTGGCTGGCCTGGGTTAAACTGGGCTGGAGTGGGTTAAACTGGACTGGGATGGATTGAACTTATCTGGAGTGGATTAAACTAGGCTGGACAGGGTTAAACTGTGCTAGAGTGAGCTGAACTGGGCTGGGCTGGATGAAACGGGGCTGGGCTGGGTTAAACTGAGGTGGATTGCATTATACTGAGCTGGTTTTGATTAAATATGGCTGGCCTGGGTTAAAGTGGGCTGGGCTGTAACAAACTGGGCTGGACTGGGTTAAACTGGGCTGGGCTGTATCAAACTGAGCTGGGCTGGGTTAAACTGGGCTAGACTGGGTTAAACTGGGTTGGGCTGTATCAAACTGGGCTGGACAGGGTTAAACTGGGCTGGTGTGGATTATACTGAGCTGGAGTGTATTAAATATGTTTGGACTGGGTTAAACTGGGCTGGGGTGTATCAGACTGGGCAGGACTGGGTTAAACTCGGCTAGACTGGGTTAAACTGGGCTGGGATGGACTGAACTGATCTGGAGTGGATTAAACTGGGGTGGACATCGTTTAACTGTGCTAGAGTGAAGTGAAGTGGTCTGGGCTGTATCAAACTGAGCTGGACTGGGTTAAAGTGGGCTGGGCTGTGTTAAAGTGTGGTGGACTGGATTATACTGAGCTGGTGTGTATTAAGTATGGTTGGACTGGGTTAAAGTGGGCTGGGCTTTATCAGACTTGGTTGGACTGGGTTAAAGTGGGCTGGGCTGGATTGAAGTGAGATGGACCGGATTGAACTGGTCTGGACTAAGTTAAACTATGCTGGCCTGGGTTATACTGAGCTGGAGTGTATTAAAAATGGCTGGACTGAGTTAAACTGGGTTGGGCTGTATCAAACTGGGCTGGCCTGGGTTAAACTGGGCTGGCCTGGGTTAAACTGGGCTGGAGTGTATTAAATATGGCTGGACTGGGTTAAACTGTGCTGGGCTGTAACAAACTGGGCTGGGCTGGTTTAAACTGGGTTGGACTGGGTTAAACTTGGCTGGGCTGGATTATACTGAGGTGGAGTGTATTAAATATGGCTGGAGGGGGTTAAACTGGGCTGGCCTGTAACAAACTGGGCTGGACTGGGTTAAATATGGCTGGACTGGGTTAAACTGGGCTGGGCTGTATCAAGGTGGGCTGCCCGGGTTAAACTGGGCTGGGCTGTATCAGACTGGGCTGGCCTGTGTTAAAGTGTGCTGGGCTGGATCAAACTGGGCTGGACAGGGTTAAACTGTGCTGGAGTAAACTGAACTGGGCTGGGCTGGATTAAAGTGAGCTGGACTGGGTTCAAGGGGACCAGGCTGGATCAAACTGAGCTGGACTGTGTTTAAACTTAGCTGTAGTGGGTTAAAGTGGGCTGGAGTGTGTTAAACTGTGTTAGAGTGAGCTGAACTGGGCTGGGCTGGATGAAACGGAGCTGGACTGGGTTAAAGTGGGCTGGGCTGGGTTAAACTGGGTTGGACTGGGTTAAACTGGGGTGGACTGGAGTACATTGAGCTGGAGTGTATTAAATAAAGCTGGACTGGGTTAAACTGGGCTGGACAGGGTTAAACTGGGCTGGACTGGGTTAAACTGGGCTGGGCTGGATCCAACTGGGTTGGACTTGGTTAAAGTGGGCTGGGCTGGATTGAACTGAGCTGGACTGGATTAAACTGGGTTGAGCTGGATTGAATTGAGCTGGACTGGATCAAACTGAGCTGGCCTGGATTAAACACAGCTGGACTGGGTTAAACTCTGCTGCTTTGAACTAAACTGGGCTGGACTGTGTTAAACTGCACTGGGTTTGATTAAATTTAGCTGGACTGGATTAAAGTGGGCTGGACTGGGTTAAACTGAGCTGGACTGGGTTAAACTGGGCTTGTCTGGATTAAACTGGGCTGGAGTGTGTCAAACTGAGTTGGGCTGGATTAAACTGAGCTGGACTGGGTGAAGCTGGGCTGGACCGGATTAAAGTGAGATGGAGTGTATTAAACTGGGCTGGCCTGGACTAAAGTGGGCTGGCCTGGATTAAACTGAACTGGAGTGGGTTAAACCTGGCTGCGCTGGGTTAAATTGAGCAGGACTGGGTTGAACTGTTCTGGATTGGGTTAAACTGGGCTGGGCTGGATTGAACTGAGGTGGACTGGGTTAGAGTGGGCTTGACTGGGTTAAACAGTGCTAGAGTGAACTGAAGTGGGCTGGGCAGGATGAAAGTGAGCTGTACTGGGTTAAACTGGGCTGGGTTGTATCAAACTGGGCTGGCCTGGGTTAAACTGGGCTGTACTGGGGTAAAAGTGGGCTGTACTGGGTTAAACTGGGGTGGAGTGGGTTAAAGTGGGGTGGGCTTTATCAAATTGGGCTGGCCTGGGTTAAACTGGGGTGGAGTGGATTATACTGAGCTGGAGTGTATTAAATATGGCTGGACTGGGTTAAACTGGGCTGGCCTGGGTTAAACTGGGCTGGGCTGGATCAAACTGGGCTGGAGTGGGTTAAACTGCGCTGGGCTGGGTCAAACTGTGGTGGACTAGATCAAACTGGGCTGGACTGTGTTTAAAGTGGTCTGGACTGGATTGAACTGGGCTGGAGTGGGTTAAACTGGGCTGGAATGGATTATACTGAGCTGGAGTATATTAAATATGGCTGGACTGATTTAAACTGGGCTGGGCTGGGTAAAACTGGGGTGGACTGGGTTAAACTGGGCTGGAGTGGATTAAATATGGCTGGACGGGTTAAACTGGGTTGGACTGGGTTAAACTGGGGTGGGATGGATTGGACTGATCTGGAGTGGAGTAAACTTGGCTGGACAGGGTTAAACTGTGTTAGAGTGAACTGGGGTAAACTGGGCTGGGCTGGGTTAAACTGGGGTGGACTGGATTATACTGAGCTGGTGTGTATTAAATATGGCTGGACTGGGTTCAACTGGGCTGGACTGGGTTAAACTGGGAGGGAGTGGAGTATACTGAGCTGGAGTGTATTAAATATGGCTGGAGCGGGTTAAACTGGGCTGGATGAAACTGGGCTGGACTGGGTTAAACTTGGCTGAACTGGGTTAAACTGGGCTGGGATGGATTGAAGTGGTCTGGAGTGGATTAAAGTAGGCTGGACAGGGTTAAACTGGGCTGGGCTGTATCAAACTGGTCTGTACTGGGTTAAACTTGTCTGTACTGGGTTAAACTGGGCTGGGCTGTATCAAAGTCTGCTGGACTGGGTTAAACTTGGCTGGACTGGGTTAAACTGGGCTGGACTGAACTGAGATGGACTGGATTAAACTGGTCTGGATTAGGTTAAACTGGCCTGGGCTGGATTGAACTGAGCTGGACTGTATTGAACTGGGCTGGACAAGGTTAAACTGTGCTCGAGTGAACTGGACTGGGCTGGGCTGGATTAAACTGGTCTGGAGTGGGTTAAACATGGCTGGACAGGGTTAAATTGGGCTGGACTGTGTTAAACAGGGCCGAACTGGATTAAAGTGGGCTGGAGGTAACTTAACTGGGCTGGGCTGGATGAAACTGAGCTGGACTGGGTTAAAATGGGCTGGGCTGGGTTAAATTAGGCTGGACTGTGTTAAACTGGCTTTGGCTGGATTAAATTTATCTGGGCTGGATTAAACTGGGCTGGACGTGATTCAGTTTAGCTTGACTGGATTAAATTGGGCTGGACTGAATTAAACTGCGCTGGACTGTGTTTAACTGGGCTGGGCTGGGTCAAACTGGGCTGGACTGGGTTAGACTTGGATGGACTGAGTTAAACTGGGCTGGGCTGGGTTAAACTGGGCTGGACAGGGTTAAACTATGCTAGAGTGAACTGAACTGGGCTGGGCTGGATTAAAGTGAGCTGGACTGGGTTAAAGTGTACGGGGCTGGATCAAAATGAGCTGGACTGTGTTTAAAGTGGGCTGGACTGGGTTAAACTGGGCTGGACTGGATTATACTGAGTTGGAGTGTATTAATTCTGGCTGGACTGGGTTAAACTGTGCTAGAGTGAACTGTAGTGGGCTGGGCAGGATTAAAGTGAGCTGGACTGGCTTAAACAGGGCTGGGCTGGTTTGAACTGATCTGGAGTGGATTAAACTGGGCTGGACTGGGTTAAACTGTGCTGGGCTGGATCAAACTGGGCTGGACTGGTTTAAAGTTGGCTGGACTGTGTTAAACTGGGTTTCGAAGGATTGAACTGATCTGGAGTGGATTAAACTAGGCTGGACCGGGTTGAACTTGGCTGGGCTGTATCAGACTGGGCTGGACTGGGTTAAACTGGTCTGGATTGGGTTAAACTGGCCTGGGCTCGATTGAACTGAGCTGGACTATATTGAACTGGGCTGGACAAGGTTAAACTGTGCTAGAGTGAACTGAACTGGGCTGGGCTGGATCTAACAGAGCAGGACTGGATTAAAACGGGCTAGTCAGGGTTTAATTGCGCTGGACTGTGTTACAGTTGGTTGGACTGGGTTAAATTGAGCCGGACTGGATTAAACTGGCCTGGACTGTGTTAAACTGTGCTGGAGTGAAGTAAACTGGGCTGGGCTGGATAGAACTGACCTGGACTGGATTAAACTGGGCTGGACAGGGTTATACTGTGCTAAAGTGAAGTGAACTGGGCTGGATCAAACTGAGATGGAATGAGTTAAACTGGTCTGGACTGGGTTAAACTGGGCTAGGCTGGATCCAACAGAGCTGGACTGGGTTTAAACTGGGCTCGACTGTTTTAAACTGGGCTGGGCCGGATCAAACTGAGCTGGACTAGGTTAAACTTGGATGGGTATGATTAAAGTGGGCTGGACTAAATTCAGCTGAGCTGGACTGTGTTTAAACTGAGCTGGAGTGTATTAAGTATGGCTGAACTGGGTTAAACTGGGCTGGGCTGTATGAAACTAGGCTTGACTGGATTAAACTCGGCAGGACCGCGTTAAATTCGGCTGCCCTGGATTTAACTGAGCTGAACTGGATGAAACTAGTCTGGACTGTTTTAAACTTGGTTGGGCTGTATCAAACTGAGCTGGACTAGGTTAAACTGGGCTGGGCTTGATTAAAGTGTGCTGGACTGGTTTAAACTTGGCTACGCTGGATTGAACTGAGCTGGACTGGATTAAACTGGGCTGGACAGGGTTAAACTGTACTAGAGTGAACTGAACTGGGCTGGGCTGGATCTAACTGAGCTGGACTGGATTAAACCAGGCTGGACAGGATGAAATTGGGCTGGACTGAGTTGAAGTGGTCTGGACTGGGTTAAAGTGAGGTGGACTGGGGTAAATTGATATGGACTGGAATAAACTGAGCTGGACTGGGTTAAATTGAACTGGACAAGATTAAACTAAGCTGGGCTGAATCAAACTGAGCTGGGCTGGGTTAAACTGGGCTGGGCTGGATCAACCGGACCTGGACTGGGTTAAACTGGGCTGGGCTGTATTAAACTGAGGCGGGTGGCGCGCGCCTGTAGTCCCAGCTACTCGGGAGGCTGAGCCCGCCGGATCACTTGAGCCCAGGAGTTCTGGGCTGCAGTGCGCTATGCCGAGCGGGCGTCCGCGCTAAGGCCGGCATCAATATGGTGAGCCCCGGGGAGCTGGGGCACACCAGGTTGACTAAGGAGGGGTGAACCGGCCCAGGTCGGAGACGGAGCAGGTCAAAGCTCCCGTGCCGGTCAGTAGCGGGATCGCACCTGTGAATAGCCACTGCAGCGTAGCCTGGGCAACACAGAGAGACGCGGGTTCCCCAAAAAAGAACTGTCGTGGTTTAAACCCAGTCAGGTAACTTGTTCACTCACTCCCAGTGAGTGGTGCCGAGCTGACAACAATCAAGGTCCGTGTTCGTCTCCCCCCCCCTCCCTGCACCGGGGCTCTCCCCTTCCCCGCTCCCGGAGGAACGGGGAGGAGGATCGAGAGAGTGCAACTCCTACGGGTTGAGACAAGAACAGTCCAGCAACAAATCACCACCGCTACTATCAGCTAAAACAATGATAAGGGAAAATAACAAGGGAAGAGAATACGATACCACCGGCCAAGAAAACGAGTTCCACCCGGAAGCTCCTGTCCTTCCGGGTAACTCCCAGTTACCCCCCACCCCGGGCATGACATGCTGTGGTATGGAATACCTCCCCGGCTAGCCCGGGTCAGGCGCCCCGCCTCTGCTTCCTCACAGCCTCCCCTCTTCCCTGGCAGAGCATGAGCCTCACAGTCCTTGGTCAGGGTAAACATCACTTAGCAACAACCGACAACATCGGCTTCACCAACGCTGTTCTCAAAACTAGAAGTCAAAACACAGCACTGCACCAGTTAACACAAAGGAAAAAACATGACTGCTACTGCTGAACCCAGGACAGCTGGACAGGATTAAACCAGGCTGGACAGGATGAAATTGGGCTGGACTGGGTTTGAGTGGGCTGGACAGGGTTAAATATAGCGGAACTGCATGAAACAGGGCTGGACAGGGTTATGGTTAGGGTTTATAGTTTTAGGGTTAGATTTATGGGTTAGGGTTCAGGTTAGCGTTAGGGTTAGAGTTAGAGCTAATATTAGGGTTAGGAGTTAGGATTAGGGCTTAGTGTTAGTGTTAGGTTTAAGAGTTAGGTTTAAGTTTAGGCTTAGGGTTAGAATTAGGGTTAGGGTTATTGTTAGTGTTAAGTGTTAGGGTTACAAGTTAGGGTTAGGGTTAAGTGTTAGGGTTAAGTTTAGGGTTATGGTTAGGAGTTAGGTTTAGGGTTAGGGTTAGGGTTTAGTGTTAGGGTTACGCGTTAGGGTTAGAGCTAATGGTAGGTTTATTCTTTAGTATTAAATTTTAGAGTTAGGGTTAGGTTTAAGGATTAGGTGTTAGGGTGAGAGGGTTGGGATTTAGGGTTAGGGTTAGTGTTAGGTTTAATATTTAGGTTTAAGTTTAGGGTTAGGGATAGGAGTAGTGTGAGGGGTTGTGTTATTGTTAGGGTAAAGTGTTAGGGTTAAGCATTAGGTTTTGGGTTAGCATTGCGGCTAGGGTATGGAGTTAGGTTTAGGGCTAAGGGTTAGGCTTATGATTTAGGACTGGGGTTAGCGTTGTGGTTAGGGTTAAGTTTTAGGGTTAGGGTTACGTGTTAGGGTTAGGGTTACGTGTTAGGGTTAGCGTTAGGGTTAGGAGTTAGGCTTAGGGTTAAGTGTTAGGGTTAGGGTTACGGGTTAGGGTTAGGAGTTAGGATTAGGGTTAGGGTTATGGTTAGGGTTAAGTGTTAGGGTTACGTGTTAGGGTTAGCGTTAGGGTTAGGGTTAGGAGTTAGGCTTAGGGTTAAGTGTTAGGGTTAGGGTTACGGGTTAGGGTTAGGAGTTAGGATTAGGGTTAGGGTTATGGTTAGGGTTAAGTGTTAGGGTTAGGGTTACGTGTTAGGGTTAGCGTTAGGGTTAGGGTTAGGAGTTAGGCTTAGGGTTAAGTGTTAGGGTTAGGGTTACGGGTTAGGGTTAGGAGTTAGGATTAGGGTTAGGGTTATGGTTAGGGTTAAGTCTTAGGGTTAGGGTTACGTGTTAGGGTTAGCGTTAGGGTTAGGGTTAGGAGTTAGGCTTAGGGTTAAGTGTTAGGGTTAGGGTTACGGGTTAGGGTTAGGTGTTAGGATTAGGGTTAGGGTTATGGTTAGGGTTAAGTCTTAGGGTTAGGGTTACGTGTTAGGGTTAGCGTTAGGGTTAGGGTTAGGAGTTAGGCTTAGGGTTAAGTGTTAGGGTTAGGGTTACGGGTTAGGGTTAGGAGTTAGGATTAGGGTTAGGGTTATGGTTAGGGTTAAGTGTTAGGGTTAGGGTTACGTGTTAGGGTTAGCGTTAGGGTTAGGGTTAGGAGTTAGGCTTAGGGTTAAGTGTTAGGGTTAGGGTTACGGGTTAGGGTTAGGAGTTAGGATTAGGGTTAGGGTTATGGTTAGGGTTAAGTGTTAGGGTTAGGGTTACGTGTTAGGGTTAGCGTTAGGGTTAGGGTTAGGAGTTAGGCTTAGGGTTAAGTGTTAGGGTTAGGGTTACGGGTTAGGGTTAGGAGTTAGGATTAGGGTTAGGGTTATGGTTAGGGTTAAGTGTTAGGGTTACGTGTTAGGGTTAGCGTTAGGGTTAGGGTTAGGAGTTAGGCTTAGGGTTAAGTGTTAGGGTTAGGGTTACGGGTTAGGGTTAGGAGTTAGGATTAGGGTTAGGGTTATGGTTAGGGTTAAGTGTTAGGGTTACGTGTTAGGGTTAGCGTTAGGGTTAGGGTTAGGAGTTAGGCTTAGGGTTAAGTGTTAGGGTTAGGGTTACGGGTTAGGGTTAGGAGTTAGGATTAGGGTTAGGGTTATGGTTAGGGTTAAGTGTTAGGGTTAGGGTTACGTGTTAGGGTTAGCGTTAGGGTTAGGGTTAGGAGTTAGGCTTAGGGTTAAGTGTTAGGGTTAGGGTTACGGGTTAGGGTTAGGAGTTAGGATTAGGGTTAGGGTTATGGTTAGGGTTAAGTGTTAGGGTTAGGGTTACGTGTTAGGGTTAGCGTTAGGGTTAGGGTTAGGAGTTAGGCTTAGGGTTAAGTGTTAGGGTTAGGGTTACGGGTTAGGGTTAGGAGTTAGGATTAGGGTTAGGGTTATGGTTAGGGTTAAGTGTTAGGGTTACGTGTTAGGGTTAGCGTTAGGGTTAGGGTTAGGAGTTAGGCTTAGGGTTAAGTGTTAGGGTTAGGGTTACGGGTTAGGGTTAGGAGTTAGGTTTAGGGTTAGGGTTATGGTTAGGGTTAAGTGTTAGGGTTAGGGTTACGTGTTAGGGTTAGCGTTAGGGTTAGGGTTAGGAGTTAGGCTTAGGGTTAAGTGTTAGGGTTAGGGTTACGGGTTAGGGTTAGGAGTTAGGATTAGGGTTAGGGTTATGGTTAGGGTTAAGTCTTAGGGTTAGGGTTACGTGTTAGGGTTAGCGTTAGGGTTAGGGTTAGGAGTTAGGCTTAGGGTTAAGTGTTAGGGTTAGGGTTACGGGTTAGGGTTAGGAGTTAGGATTAGGGTTAGGGTTATGGTTAGGGTTAAGTGTTAGGGTTACGTGTTAGGGTTAGCGTTAGGGTTAGGGTTAGGAGTTAGGCTTAGGGTTAAGTGTTAGGGTTAGGGTTACGGGTTAGGGTTAGGAGTTAGGATTAGGGTTAGGGTTATGGTTAGGGTTAAGTGTTAGGGTTACGTGTTAGGGTTAGCGTTAGGGTTAGGGTTAGGAGTTAGGCTTAGGGTTAAGTGTTAGGGTTAGGGTTACGGGTTAGGGTTAGGAGTTAGGATTAGGGTTAGGGTTATGGTTAGGGTTAAGTGTTAGGGTTAGGGTTACGTGTTAGGGTTAGCGTTAGGGTTAGGGTTAGGAGTTAGGCTTAGGGTTAAGTGTTAGGGTTAGGGTTACGGGTTAGGGTTAGGAGTTAGGATTAGGGTTAGGGTTATGGTTAGGGTTAAGTCTTAGGGTTAGGGTTACGTGTTAGGGTTAGCGTTAGGGTTAGGGTTAGGAGTTAGGCTTAGGGTTAAGTGTTAGGGTTAGGGTTACGGGTTAGGGTTAGGAGTTAGGATTAGGGTTAGGGTTATGGTTAGGGTTAAGTGTTAGGGTTACGTGTTAGGGTTAGCGTTAGGGTTAGGGTTAGGAGTTAGGCTTAGGGTTAAGTGTTAGGGTTAGGGTTACGGGTTAGGGTTAGGAGTTAGGTTTAGGGTTAGGGTTATGGTTAGGGTTAAGTCTTAGGGTTAGGGTTACGTGTTAGGGTTAGCGTTAGGGTTAGGGTTAGGAGTTAGGCTTAGGGTTAAGTGTTAGGGTTAGGGTTACGGGTTAGGGTTAGGAGTTAGGATTAGGGTTAGGGTTATGGTTAGGGTTAAGTGTTAGGGTTAGGGTTACGTGTTAGGGTTAGCGTTAGGGTTAGGGTTAGGAGTTAGGCTTAGGGTTAAGTGTTAGGGTTAGGGTTACGGGTTAGGGTTAGGAGTTAGGATTAGGGTTAGGGTTATGGTTAGGGTTAAGTGTTAGGGTTACGTGTTAGGGTTAGCGTTAGGGTTAGGGTTAGGAGTTAGGCTTAGGGTTAAGTGTTAGGGTTAGGGTTACGGGTTAGGGTTAGGAGTTAGGATTAGGGTTAGGGTTATGGTTAGGGTTAAGTGTTAGGGTTACGTGTTAGTGTTAGCGTTAGGGTTAGGGTTAGGAGTTAGGCTTAGGGTTAAGTGTTAGGGTTAGGGTTACGGGTTAGGGTTAGGAGTTAGGATTAGGGTTAGGGTTATGGTTAGGGTTAAGTCTTAGGGTTAGGGTTACGTGTTAGGGTTAGCGTTAGGGTTAGGGTTAGGAGTTAGGCTTAGGGTTAAGTGTTAGGGTTAGGGTTACGGGTTAGGGTTAGGAGTTAGGATTAGGGTTAGGGTTATGGTTAGGGTTAAGTGTTAGGGTTACGTGTTAGGGTTAGCGTTAGGGTTAGGGTTAGGAGTTAGGCTTAGGGTTAAGTGTTAGGGTTAGGGTTACGGGTTAGGGTTAGGAGTTAGGATTAGGGTTAGGGTTATGGTTAGGGTTAAGTGTTAGGGTTACGTGTTAGGGTTAGCGTTAGGGTTAGGGTTAGGAGTTAGGCTTAGGGTTAAGTGTTAGGGTTAGGGTTACGGGTTAGGGTTAGGAGTTAGGATTAGGGTTAGGGTTATGGTTAGGGTTAAGTGTTAGGGTTAGGGTTACGTGTTAGGGTTAGCGTTAGGGTTAGGGTTAGGAGTTAGGCTTAGGGTTAAGTGTTAGGGTTAGGGTTACGGGTTAGGGTTAGGAGTTAGGATTAGGGTTAGGGTTATGGTTAGGGTTAAGTCTTAGGGTTAGGGTTACGTGTTAGGGTTAGCGTTAGGGTTAGGGTTAGGAGTTAGGCTTAGGGTTAAGTGTTAGGGTTAGGGTTACGGGTTAGGGTTAGGAGTTAGGATTAGGGTTAGGGTTATGGTTAGGGTTAAGTGTTAGGGTTACGTGTTAGGGTTAGCGTTAGGGTTAGGGTTAGGAGTTAGGCTTAGGGTTAAGTGTTAGGGTTAGGGTTACGGGTTAGGGTTAGGAGTTAGGTTTAGGGTTAGGGTTATGGTTAGGGTTAAGTCTTAGGGTTAGGGTTACGTGTTAGGGTTAGCGTTAGGGTTAGGGTTAGGAGTTAGGCTTAGGGTTAAGTGTTAGGGTTAGGGTTACGGGTTAGGGTTAGGAGTTAGGATTAGGGTTAGGGTTATGGTTAGGGTTAAGTGTTAGGGTTAGGGTTACGTGTTAGGGTTAGCGTTAGGGTTAGGGTTAGGAGTTAGGCTTAGGGTTAAGTGTTAGGGTTAGGGTTACGGGTTAGGGTTAGGAGTTAGGATTAGGGTTAGGGTTATGGTTAGGGTTAAGTGTTAGGGTTACGTGTTAGGGTTAGCGTTAGGGTTAGGGTTAGGAGTTAGGCTTAGGGTTAAGTGTTAGGGTTAGGGTTACGGGTTAGGGTTAGGAGTTAGGATTAGGGTTAGGGTTATGGTTAGGGTTAAGTGTTAGGGTTAGGGTTACGTGTTAGGGTTAGCGTTAGGGTTAGGGTTAGGAGTTAGGCTTAGGGTTAAGTGTTAGGGTTAGGGTTACGGGTTAGGGTTAGGAGTTAGGATTAGGGTTAGGGTTATGGTTAGGGTTAAGTCTTAGGGTTAGGGTTACGTGTTAGGGTTAGCGTTAGGGTTAGGGTTAGGAGTTAGGCTTAGGGTTAAGTGTTAGGGTTAGGGTTTCGGGTTAGGGTTAGGAGTTAGGATTAGGGTTAGGGTTATGGTTAGGGTTAAGTGTTAGGGTTACGTGTTAGGGTTAGCGTTAGGGTTAGGGTTAGGAGTTAGGCTTAGGGTTAAGTGTTAGGGTTAGGGTTACGGGTTAGGGTTAGGAGTTAGGATTAGGGTTAGGGTTATGGTTAGGGTTAAGTCTTAGGGTTAGGGTTACGTGTTAGGGTTAGCGTTAGGGTTAGGGTTAGGAGTTAGGCTTAGGGTTAAGTGTTAGGGTTAGGGTTACGGGTTAGGGTTAAGAGTTAGGATTAGGGTTAGGGTTATGGTTAGGGTTAAGTGTTAGGGTTACGTGTTAGGGTTAGCGTTAGGGTTAGGGTTAGGAGTTAGGCTTAGGGTTAAGTGTTAGGGTTAGGGTTACGGGTTAGGGTTAGGAGTTAGGATTAGGGTTAGGGTTATGGTTAGGGTTAAGTGTTAGGGTTAGGGTTACGTGTTAGGGTTAGGGTTAGGGTTAGGAGTTAGGCTTAGGGTTAAGTGTTAGGGTTAGGGTTACGGGTTAGGGTTAGGAGTTAGGATTAGGGTTAGGGTTATGGTTAGGGTTAAGTGTTAGGGTTAGGGTTACGTGTTAGGGTTAGCGTTAGGGTTAGGGTTAGGAGTTAGGCTTAGGGTTAAGTGTTAGGGTTAGGGTTACGGGTTAGGGTTAGGAGTTAGGATTAGGGTTAGGGTTATGGTTAGGGTTAAGTGTTAGGGTTACGTGTTAGGGTTAGCGTTAGGGTTAGGGTTAGGAGTTAGGCTTAGGGTTAAGTGTTAGGGTTAGGGTTACGGGTTAGGGTTAGGAGTTAGGTTTAGGGTTAGGGTTATGGTTAGGGTTAAGTCTTAGGGTTAGGGTTACGTGTTAGGGTTAGCGTTAGGGTTAGGGTTAGGAGTTAGGCTTAGGGTTAAGTGTTAGGGTTAGGGTTACGGGTTAGGGTTAGGAGTTAGGATTAGGGTTAGGGTTATGGTTAGGGTTAAGTGTTAGGGTTAGGGTTACGTGTTAGGGTTAGCGTTAGGGTTAGGGTTAGGAGTTAGGCTTAGGGTTAAGTGTTAGGGTTAGGGTTACGGGTTAGGGTTAGGAGTTAGGATTAGGGTTAGGGTTATGGTTAGGGTTAAGTGTTAGGGTTAGGGTTACGTGTTAGGGTTAGCGTTAGGGTTAGGGTTAGGAGTTAGGCTTAGGGTTAAGTGTTAGGGTTAGGGTTACGGGTTAGGGTTAGGAGTTAGGATTAGGGTTAGGGTTATGGTTAGGGTTAAGTCTTAGGGTTAGGGTTACGTGTTAGGGTTAGCGTTAGGGTTAGGGTTAGGAGTTAGGCTTAGGGTTAAGTGTTAGGGTTAGGGTTACGGGTTAGGGTTAGGTGTTAGGATTAGGGTTAGGGTTATGGTTAGGGTTAAGTCTTAGGGTTAGGGTTACGTGTTAGGGTTAGCGTTAGGGTTAGGGTTAGGAGTTAGGCTTAGGGTTAAGTGTTAGGGTTAGGGTTACGGGTTAGGGTTAGGAGTTAGGATTAGGGTTAGGGTTATGGTTAGGGTTAAGTGTTAGGGTTAGGGTTACGTGTTAGGGTTAGCGTTAGGGTTAGGGTTAGGAGTTAGGCTTAGGGTTAAGTGTTAGGGTTAGGGTTACGGGTTAGGGTTAGGAGTTAGGATTAGGGTTAGGGTTATGGTTAGGGTTAAGTCTTAGGGTTAGGGTTACGTGTTAGGGTTAGCGTTAGGGTTAGGGTTAGGAGTTAGGCTTAGGGTTAAGTGTTAGGGTTAGGGTTACGGGTTAGGGTTAGGAGTTAGGATTAGGGTTAGGGTTATGGTTAGGGTTAAGTGTTAGGGTTAGGGTTACGTGTTAGGGTTAGCGTTAGGGTTAGGGTTAGGAGTTAGGCTTAGGGTTAAGTGTTAGGGTTAGGGTTACGGGTTAGGGTTAGGAGTTAGGATTAGGGTTAGGGTTATGGTTAGGGTTAAGTCTTAGGGTTAGGGTTACGTGTTAGGGTTAGCGTTAGGGTTAGGGTTAGGAGTTAGGCTTAGGGTTAAGTGTTAGGGTTAGGGTTACGGGTTAGGGTTAGGAGTTAGGATTAGGGTTAGGGTTATGGTTAGGGTTAAGTCTTAGGGTTAGGGTTACGTGTTAGGGTTAGCGTTAGGGTTAGGGTTAGGAGTTAGGCTTAGGGTTAAGTGTTAGGGTTAGGGTTACGGGTTAGGGTTAGGAGTTAGGATTAGGGTTAGGGTTATGGTTAGGGTTAAGTGTTAGGGTTAGGGTTACGTGTTAGGGTTAGCGTTAGGGTTAGGGTTAGGAGTTAGGCTTAGGGTTAAGTGTTAGGGTTAGGGTTACGGGTTAGGGTTAGGAGTTAGGATTAGGGTTAGGGTTATGGTTAGGGTTAAGTGTTAGGGTTAGGGTTACGTGTTAGGGTTAGCGTTAGGGTTAGGGTTAGGAGTTAGGCTTAGGGTTAAGTGTTAGGGTTAGGGTTACGGGTTAGGGTTAGGAGTTAGGATTAGGGTTAGGGTTATGGTTAGGGTTAAGTGTTAGGGTTAGGGTTACGTGTTAGGGTTAGCGTTAGGGTTAGGGTTAGGAGTTAGGCTTAGGGTTAAGTGTTAGGGTTAGGGTTACGGGTTAGGGTTAGGAGTTAGGATTAGGGTTAGGGTTATGGTTAGGGTTAAGTGTTAGGGTTAGGGTTACGTGTTAGGGTTAGCGTTAGGGTTAGGGTTAGGAGTTAGGCTTAGGGTTAAGTGTTAGGGTTAGGGTTACGGGTTAGGGTTAGGAGTTAGGATTAGGGTTAGGGTTATGGTTAGGGTTAAGTGTTAGGGTTAGGGTTACGTGTTAGGGTTAGCGTTAGGGTTAGGGTTAGGAGTTAGGCTTAGGGTTAAGTGTTAGGGTTAGGGTTACGGGTTAGGGTTAGGAGTTAGGATTAGGGTTAGGGTTATGGTTAGGGTTAAGTGTTAGGGTTAGGGTTACGTGTTAGGGTTAGCGTTAGGGTTAGGGTTAGGAGTTAGGCTTAGGGTTAAGTGTTAGGGTTAGGGTTACGGGTTAGGGTTAGGAGTTAGGATTAGGGTTAGGGTTATGGTTAGGGTTAAGTCTTAGGGTTAGGGTTACGTGTTAGGGTTAGCGTTAGGGTTAGGGTTAGGAGTTAGGCTTAGGGTTAAGTGTTAGGGTTAGGGTTACGGGTTAGGGTTAGGAGTTAGGATTAGGGTTAGGGTTATGGTTAGGGTTAAGTGTTAGGGTTAGGGTTACGTGTTAGGGTTAGCGTTAGGGTTAGGGTTAGGAGTTAGGCTTAGGGTTAAGTGTTAGGGTTAGGGTTACGGGTTAGGGTTAGGAGTTAGGTTTAGGGTTAGGGTTATGGTTAGGGTTAAGTGTTAGGGTTAGGGTTACGTGTTAGGGTTAGCGTTAGGGTTAGGGTTAGGAGTTAGGCTTAGGGTTAAGTGTTAGGGTTAGGGTTACGGGTTAGGGTTAGGAGTTAGGATTAGGGTTAGGGTTATGGTTAGGGTTAAGTGTTAGGGTTAGGGTTACGTGTTAGGGTTAGCGTTAGGGTTAGGGTTAGGAGTTAGGCTTAGGGTTAAGTGTTAGGGTTAGGGTTACGGGTTAGGGTTAGGAGTTAGGATTAGGGTTAGGGTTATGGTTAGGGTTAAGTGTTAGGGTTAGGGTTACGTGTTAGGGTTAGCGTTAGGGTTAGGGTTAGGAGTTAGGCTTAGGGTTAAGTGTTAGGGTTAGGGTTACGGGTTAGGGTTAGGAGTTAGGATTAGGGTTAGGGTTATGGTTAGGGTTAAGTGTTAGGGTTAGGGTTACGTGTTAGGGTTAGCGTTAGGGTTAGGGTTAGGAGTTAGGCTTAGGGTTAAGTGTTAGGGTTAGGGTTACGGGTTAGGGTTAGGAGTTAGGATTAGGGTTAGGGTTATGGTTAGGGTTAAGTGTTAGGGTTAGGGTTACGTGTTAGGGTTAGCGTTAGGGTTAGGGTTAGGAGTTAGGCTTAGGGTTAAGTGTTAGGGTTAGGGTTACGGGTTAGGGTTAGGAGTTAGGATTAGGGTTAGGGTTATGGTTAGGGTTAAGTGTTAGGGTTAGGGTTACGTGTTAGGGTTAGCGTTAGGGTTAGGGTTAGGAGTTAGGCTTAGGGTTAAGTGTTAGGGTTAGGGTTACGGGTTAGGGTTAGGAGTTAGGATTAGGGTTAGGGTTATGGTTAGGGTTAAGTGTTAGGGTTAGGGTTACGTGTTAGGGTTAGCGTTAGGGTTAGGGTTAGGAGTTAGGCTTAGGGTTAAGTGTTAGGGTTAGGGTTACGGGTTAGGGTTAGGAGTTAGGATTAGGGTTAGGGTTATGGTTAGGGTTAAGTGTTAGGGTTAGGGTTACGTGTTAGGGTTAGCGTTAGGGTTAGGGTTAGGAGTTAGGCTTAGGGTTAAGTGTTAGGGTTAGGGTTACGGGTTAGGGTTAGGAGTTAGGATTAGGGTTAGGGTTATGGTTAGGGTTAAGTGTTAGGGTTAGGGTTACGTGTTAGGGTTAGCGTTAGGGTTAGGGTTAGGAGTTAGGCTTAGGGTTAAGTGTTAGGGTTAGGGTTACGGGTTAGGGTTAGGAGTTAGGATTAGGGTTAGGGTTATGGTTAGGGTTAAGTGTTAGGGTTAGGGTTACGTGTTAGGGTTAGCGTTAGGGTTAGGGTTAGGAGTTAGGCTTAGGGTTAAGTGTTAGGGTTAGGGTTACGGGTTAGGGTTAGGAGTTAGGATTAGGGTTAGGGTTATGGTTAGGGTTAAGTCTTAGGGTTAGGGTTACGTGTTAGGGTTAGCGTTAGGGTTAGGGTTAGGAGTTAGGCTTAGGGTTAAGTGTTAGGGTTAGGGTTACGGGTTAGGGTTAGGAGTTAGGATTAGGGTTAGGGTTATGGTTAGGGTTAAGTGTTAGGGTTAGGGTTACGTGTTAGGGTTAGCGTTAGGGTTAGGGTTAGGAGTTAGGCTTAGGGTTAAGTGTTAGGGTTAGGGTTACGGGTTAGGGTTAGGAGTTAGGATTAGGGTTAGGGTTATGGTTAGGGTTAAGTCTTAGGGTTAGGGTTAC